>NC_056741.1:1347934886-1348184886 GCF_019279795.1 Protopterus annectens | reverse complement strand
TAATTGCAGATTTGTAAAAAATCTTTGCATATGAAACAGAAATACTGAGAGGCAAGAATTTAGGTAAAAATGGCAGTAATTCCATACATTTCTCCAGTGCCATATGGCATATGACTTGTGGAGCTAGAAAATGCAGTTTACTATCCAAAGTGAGCTATGCCTGTTGTATCAATGTCAAGGATAGAAAAAAATGAGAATTCTGTACCATTAGAGACTTTAAAGTAAAGTCTAACCCTGTATCATGTACAAATAGTTCAGCATCTACTGCCACACACTGAGGATATCTCACATCTCTAATAGCAGGGGAACATTTTATGAAGACTGCAAGCTTACTTAGAAATAGAGACTGACACATCTTTTAAGGCACAGTTAATAATCAATACACATAAAGGCTCATTTCAGTATAATTGTCATTCTTCTGGAAATGCTTCAGTGCCAGCAATTCAGCAAAAGTCAATGGATCAAACAATCCAAGTACTGCTAAGTATTCATACTCATAAGTACTTATAAGTACTCATAAGTACCCCTTATGATTTCCAGATGACAGATAAAGACGAAGAAATTTACCTGAATAATTTATGGAAAACCTTTAACATGAGCTGACAAAGGTAAATAAGAATTTTTCTAGAAAAAAATCTTACATTATGGCCATATAACTAATAAAAATGGGTTATGCAAATCCTAGTTTAAGACAGAGGCTGTAATGATTGCATCACATTCTCAAAATGCGTCTCTGTTCAGCCATCGAATGGGCTAACCATTGAATGGCTGAACATCGAACAATAACATCAAAAGTTCACTCACCAAAATTTCATTTCGACAGGGTAAGTAACTACTTGTCCAACACTTCCCTGTCTCACACACGGAAGTGTTTGAAGCCCACAAAGGTGGGAGGCTTCAACACCCACACCCCCCTTACCATATATACCAACTCCAAGACTGCACTACAGTGGAGAAAAGGGGTTTGCAACACTTCTGTGTGTGAGATGAGGAAGTGTTGGACAAGTAGCTACTTACCCTGTCGATGAAATATAAAGTTCACTGAGTGAACTTTCGATGCTTATTTTTAGATGTTCAGCCATTCAATGGTTAGCCCATTTGATGGCCAGCAATAGACCCCTCAAAATTATCCTTCTGGTAGTCCATGCTATGCATCTACAACCCTCTCTGTGAATAAATACTTTTGGAGATTCAAGGTGTAGTTAGACCCTATAACCTCTTGCCTGTGCCCCTTCCTCTCACCCTCTATCTTTCCTGCTCAAGACAAACACCTTATATCTCCCTGTCATTATCTCATGACCAATATTATGTTCCACCAGCCTTTAATGAAAACATCTCTAGTTTTTTAGTCATGGTTACGCCTTGTCCCTTCTATTCCACACATTTTTCTGGTGGCCTCTTCTAGACCACTTCCTTACATGATCGCCAAATCTGCACACAGTATTCAAACTGTCTAACCAGAGCCTTGTAGTGTGGAAGCATCACCTGTTTGCTTCTGGAGTCTACTACACTGAGGATACTCCCAGCATTTTGTTTACTACTGCAACTGTGCCCTCACTCTGCCTCAGGTGGTCCAGTCCAGATGTAATCTACTCTCTAGGTCCTTTTCACTGTACTGGTAAGTAGTTGTTCCTTTTCCTGATTTGTTGCCAACAGTTTCACAACCATCAAATGATAACTTTACACCAGGGATGTTGAAACTCAAGTGCATTACATTATATTTCCCTGCAATGAACTTTATGTTGACTTGGTCAGCTTTACCAAATCGTCACTTTGCCAGATTTCCTCATCATGTGCTGCTGCACCTATGTCTGTGTCATCATAGTACTCTGTGCCTTACCATTCAACTATGAAGCAACCCATTTCCTCAGTCTTGGTCCTATCTCCAACCCTTCTGATTTCCCTGTCAGCCACCTGTGTGGAGGTGAGTCAAAGGCATTCCTGAAGCGGAGGTAGACAAGTCTACTAGTATTCCTCTATCAAGTTCACCTGTAACCAGTCAACTCCATGGTACAAAATAATAAAGCCAGAAGACCCAGAATTGATTAGAGACCTGAGTGCAGGAGAAGTCAGCTTAGGAAAGTGTGAATAAGTAGGCAGCACCAACTAACCCATTCTGGTGAGGGGCTGGGTACACTGCTCATCTAAGACCTATTGGAGGCTGCTATCACTTTGGGAATTGTCAGTAGTAATTAAGCCACATCAGGGGCAGGCATATCAAAATATACTCTGCAGCTGGAATAAGAATTTGTGGAAGGCTGTATGTTTAGTGCTGGTATTGCGTCCACTCTTGACAACTGTAAGTGGAATGCAGTTGTTAGGGCATATTCATAAACAATCCCTGTTGTTGCCTTGCTGATGTCTTCATCCTGGAAGGGGCTTTTACCCTTAGGCACATGGAGAAGAATAAATGGGCAGAATTGCTGGTTGCCTTCTAGGCTCACTGAGAGAATAAATGAGTCCAGAGAGGAAGGGATTGAAGATTGGCAAACACAAGGGTAGTAAAAAAGATATGAAAAGATCACTTGCCAGCCAATCATAAATCTGGATCAGGTCTGAGTGACAGCTGTTTGCTGGTGTTTGGATCGATGTCTTCTAGGAATGTTACAGCCCTCCCTTCAGAACTATCTCTCCATGACTTTACCTGCCATTGGTCTTAAGCTAACAGGCCTGTAATTCCCCACAATTTCTCCGCTTCATTATTTGCACAAGGAAAAAATATTTTCCTTTATCCAGTCCTCAGAAACTTCTAAATTTGGCCAATAATCTGTTGAAACTCTTCATCAGGGTGTCTGCCTGCAAACTCATCAGATTCCTGAAGATTCTGGGAAGAAGCCCATTGGGTCTTTGTGCTTTAGCTTCCCAAAGGGAAATTAGTTTCGTCTGTACTTCCGACTTATCTGTTCTCATATCTCGCCAGTGCTTTTCCTTTTTGGCTTTATATCTGCCCAAGCAGGGCACCCTTCCTCTTTCTTTCCTCTTTTTTTCATTTCTGAAGAACATACACTTTCCATTTTAGCCCCCGAATTTTGGGAATCTCTCACACCTCATTTTAAGTACCTTTCCACTTTCTCCAAATTTAGATCACAATTAAAGTTATTCCTCATGCATTAAACCCAATAAAAGTGCCTTCTGAAAGGCCACCTAACTTAACTACCCATATCTTCTCTTCGCTTACACATTCAAACTCCCCTCTCCTTCTGAAAGAATTTAAATTGACTGTTAGCATCTTATTTGTACATATTATGTGAATCTCTGACTTATTGTTTTCATTTTTATATTCTATCTTAAAATATGTAAATCGCAGGCATTAACTTTGCTGCACATTTCTGTGACAGTGGTATCTTCTGCCAACTCACTTTTAGCTTGCATTATTTCCTATTCTCACAAACGTTATTTTTATTTTGAAATCCTACATGTTTTGTGTCTCCTCCACATGCCCAGCCTCTTTCTTTCCACCTCCTGTAGGCCCATCTTTTGCCCTAATTTTCTTACACAAGTGTCTATAGTCATAATTACTCCAGGCCTGACCTATTTCTGTTACTTGTTTATTCCCTCAATGTATTCCTAGTCTCCTTGGTCATCCTTGACCTTTCCTCCAGCCCTGCATAGTCCAGTCCCCTAAAATCCCACAGTAGGTTGGCTTGATGGCATGGAGCAACAGAGTCATGATTACAGACAGTATTTGATTAGTGATCCCAGTGCAGAGTGAGCTGCATGGAATAAGCAGGAGTAATTGTGGGAAATGTTAACTTCTCCTGGGGGAGAATTGTGTGTGTGTGTCTGTGGTTGAGGGCATGCACTCCATAGAAACTGATCCAAAACTATGCAGCACCTGTTCCAATGGGAGTGTTGTTTGTGGGCTTATGGCAAGGGCAACAGTGAGTGACAGTCCCACCATGCATCCATTGCATGCATGCTTGCAGCCACAAGGAATGCTAACCAGGGATTTGCAAAGAGCAAGGGTTTACTACAAATCCCACAACCCACTACAGAGATAGCACCACTTACAGTGTTTAACTGTCACCCTGAATCAAACAAATGGGCCAAAGGGCTCTCTGCATGATTGGAATGATCAGATCAAAACTGGGTCGTTGGTTAGAGGGAAGGCTAGATGGTGAAGTGTAGGACTGAACCAAATTAAAAATAAATCACACCATCATCTTCATCTTTGCATTGTTACAATTGACCACCACTTTTAAACCACTTGGACACACACACGCACATGCACACACTCACGCTCACACACACACACACACACACACACACACACACACACACACACACACACACACACACACACACACACACACACACACACACACACACACACACACACACACACACACACACACACACACACTCACACTAGCATGATCACTACTGATTAACAGTGCCATCATCTGAATATCCATGACTATTCTGCCAAAATTAAGACCATTACACTGTCCTTTCCAATACAATCCTGCAGTAGTTGCCTGAAACCCTCTATTTAATGGATCAATGACTGAGTGCAAAGGGCTGTGATAAGAAGGATGATGGTCAGGAATAAAGAAACTGACAAGTGGAATACTGTCCAAGTCACTTCTATGTACATAACTCTTCATTATGTTACTTTCAGACATATCTGAAAAAAAGAGAACAGGATTAGCCTCTTAAATGAATGGCAAAACAAACACAGGTGTGGCAGTAGAGGATGGAGGAAAGATAAGCAATAACATTAAAAAGCTAATTACGTGGTCAGAAAGATGACAGTTGTGGTTCAGTGTGTAAACAAATGTGAAGTACTAACACTAGGGCCACAAGAACCATTGTGTGAAATATCAGTGGGGGGGGGGGGGGGGAGTCAAACTAAAAGTAATAGACAAGAAAAGGATCTGCAGGTGTTAATTACACCTGCACTGAATTACTAGAAGCAAAGTGAGAGTATCATGGTAGCAAAAAGAATCCCCACCTCTGACTCTGTGATAAGGGATTGGTTAAGCCCCTCCCATCAAGGGAAGCCTAACTCCTGTCAAAGAAAGTCAGTTATTTAGTCTTTTTTGCCAGCTGCAGGACTCACACAGTTTACTCTGCTCATCAGCATGAATTTATGGATTACAGCTTTAAGACTCATCCTTTTGAGAACATCCCTTCCTCTTTATTATCATGTACTTCTGTTTTCTTAAAAAAATACGAGTCAACTTTTTACTTCAATATACTTGCTATTTATTACTCTTGTTAATTATTCTGGGAATTCTAACCTGTTACTGTTTTGCTTGTATACGTAATACTGCTTTTAAGCAGTTATAGGGCTTTTCTAAAGTGTTTTATGACTTTTACTGGGAAATTGAAGTTTTGTGGTATCAGCTGAACACTAGGGACTGTTTTTTGGCAGGGTGCAATGAGATTCTTCTTTTTGTTTATCTGTTTCATTATGAAATTCTGACAGGAAAGTGCTGCACTTTTACTGCTGGTTTAACACTGCTGTTGTCATTTTTATTGTTAAATCTTGATTTTACAGCAAATTATTTCATTTGCTTTTTCTGGGGGCATTTTTTTCATTTCTGACAATGAAATCTCTAAGTAAATATTTATGCTATTTTAAAAGATTTCTGTTTGATTTAAGGACATATATATGATTTTTAGCACTATCTGGACAAGTGAATTTTACTTGGTACTACAACTGCGTGTGCTGTTTACTACACTGTGCAGATAGGAAAAACAAGGCTTAGCACAATTTAAACTGTTTCTGCTATGTTTTTATGCAGTTTAGCCCTATTTGCTGTGTGGAAACAAAGTTTATATTTTCCACTGTTGCTGCCCTTAGTCAGCCCTTAATATTGTCAGTGTATTACTCTGACTGGTGTTTTCCCCTGACCTGATGCATCCTGATGTAGCCACCCCCCCCCCCCACCAACCCCAGTCAAATCCAGTTGCACCTAAAAAGAAAAAAATAACAAAAACATGCCTCAGCCTATGGCTTGTGAATCTGTTGTTGCCTTAAGCTAACCTGCAGACTTCCCATTTACCCTCTGGTGTCAGCCTGCAGCCCTCAATGGTGTGGGGGTCAGACACATCCCCTGGAGTTGTTCCAGTATGTGGTTCAGGTATGAGGGGAACCTAATCCTTTAGGCGCTGGACAGGTTTGGAGTAAGAGACCCCTTGTCAGACATAATACTCTGTTCCCAGATATTTTGTCTTCTAGTATAGTTCATAGTAAGAGGAAACAGAAATTTCACCAAATGATAGTCAGGCCTGATGTAGTTACCATAGCTAAGAGTGCTTTACATTCAGCTAATCTTGGAGGCTATGCTCCTATTCAGAATGACTATGGGGCTACCTACAATAGAGATCAGTCTAACACTGCAGATTTTGATGAGGACCCATAGGCAGACAATAAAAAACACTCGAGTCCATCCAGTGTCATTCTTTGGAAGGTGAACATGTTCAAAAACCCAAGCAAGTGTTCACCTTTCAATAGATGCTACCTAGGTTTAGAGATTTATTTGGAAGTAATCTGGAGGTATGCCAGAGACTGGAAGAGTTTATGATCTTACTGAGGATAAGATTCCAAATGTTTTGGCTGTTCTTCCTCTCTTACGGCCTTAGAAGACATCAATAAAAATGCATGTAAGAATCCTTTGCTAGCGAACCAGATCATAAAAAGGCTATGAGAAAATACAAGGTGTACTCTGATCTTGCAGCTTTCTTTGCTCATCAGCTGACCCAGCTGTGGTTTAACCAGATGCCAACTTTAACAAGAAAGTATTGGCTTCTTCTAGCCCTTCATTGACAGATAAAAAATGGCAAGTAGTTAGAATCTCAGGGGGAAAAGCTGTCTCGGTCTAGTAATTTATTCTTTAAAATTTTAAATTATCAGGGCTTCATGTAGAAATTTATTTTGCAATGTGCTTACAGTTTAGATAACTTTGCTGTATCTCTGCCTGTTGAACAGAAGTATTATATGTGGTTCAGTGTGTAAACAAATGTGAAGTACTACACTTGGGCCGTTATATGAATGGGTTTGTTTCTAATGTTACTGAGGTTTTGAAACATGCTTTAAGCAGGGTATTGGAAGGTGCAGACACTATTTCTAGAAACACAAATGCTTCCATTGTATTGAGAATGTTATATAACCAAGCAAACATAACAGAATATTTTCGAGGATTTAGAAAATGATATTTTGAATGCTCCTTTAAGTTCTGAATTTGAACTTGGTTCTGCTGCTACCCCGATAATTAAACAATGGGATGATAGAGGTAAATTGATCCATGGGTTATCTAGATTTTTTATATTCTCAGGGTCTCCCCTAACAAGGTGTCCAACTTCAAAGGGAAGAACAAACAAAAATCCCAGCCTCACAAGTGTCAGGGTACCAAGAGGAAATGTCAAGAAGATAATGCCTCTAAATCAAATAGAAGAGGTTCCTTTCCCAAAACAGATCTGTCCCTCCTAAAGAATGACTATGCCATGACTCCAGACAGCCTTTCACCTCCCCCTAGGCTTTAGATTAACCCCAACAGCCTGGCCACAAATAGTCTCAAAGAAGTGGGTGTTGAGAATAATTCAGTGAGCATACTCTTGACAGTGGACAAAAAATCCTCTTCCTTCATGGAAATCTTTCCACACCCTCCAGACCAGACACGTCTGTTCTCTCTGATACTCCGCAAGGGCTTTCACTGCATCAGCTGGCAGGTCGTGTGCAATGATCGGGGCATTATCATTAATGTGTGTGCTGTCAGCCCTAGAAGCTATCACGACTCCCACATCTGGCATTCCTCACAGCTGTACCAGGGATTTGCCAGGGGGGACATCCCGTATGGCCATCTGGTGGGGGATGCTGGCTATGCACAGGAGTCATGGATGATGACACCTATCAGAAATGCGCACACACACACACACACACACACACACACACGCCATAATGAGGCACACACACAAACCAAGATAATTATAGACCATGTGTTTGGGATGCTCAAGTCATGGTTCCACTGCCTTGACATATCTGGTGGAGCCCTGCAGTACTCCCCAGCCACATGTGCACACATGTTCATAGTATGTGCCATGCTACACAATATCATCCTGTGGAAACAGCTGCAGCAGGAACAACACAGGGAAGGGCCACACAGCTCCCCACCATTGCCAAGGTCCCCACAGGCACAGAGGGACTCAGAGGAGGAACACCCTGAGCCAGCTCCTGTAGGCAGATGGGGGCATGCCCAGTATGCCCTGGCCTTGGCAAAGAGGCAACACATAGCACACACTCTGACACTGTAGGGACCCAGGAACTGACACCTCTTTCCGACTCACATACACAGTAAAACGGATACCACACACATCACACTACCTGTACCTTACCATGTATAGGCAGTGTACTGCGTGCATACGACATAGGCAGCCCTCAAGCACTGTCCTCACAACTGCCGCAGGTACAAGGTAAGTCAGTCTTCTTCACAATAAATGAATGGATTAGTATGTTCTGGTAGCATATCTATGGTATTGCTGCATGCATGCAAGGGAATGGGGTGGCCTACTGGGATAGCAGCAGACAACTGACAGCTATGTGAGACACCAGGAAACGTTTGCCCAATACTGGCCTCCCCACACTATGCAGTAGTACCCAAGGTGACAAATCCCACTGCAGTATATGTAGGGGGCCAACTAACTGGGGGGGGGGTCATAGGTCACAGGCATGGATGTCAGTGTGGGGTCCCAGACTCACCCCTCAGCCTCAGCCAGCAAGTCAGCCATAGAAAAGCATAAAGAAATGTCTGTCAAAGGCTCACAAATGGTGACAATGATGAAATACCTCCCTACAGACTTGCACAGTGATAGCACAGCAGGTCTTGCAGTTGCAGTAAGGCTCTGAAGGGTAAGAAGTCCTACTAAGTGATGGTATAAGAAATTTAAAGACCCCCTCGAACTCAGATAACATGGACTGCTATGCAGAGATGTACACCAATGCCCTGTATAACCACTAAAGCAGTTGTATAGAGTCAGCTGTACCTGACCTAATTAAAACCAGGTCTTGGCGAAAAAAGAAGCCACCCTGGTGGAACCCTAGTATTAACAGGCTATACAACAAGAGAAAGAAGCTAATTTCTAAAAACAGGAGGGAACTGACTCAGCAGAGGAAGAAATACCTCTTTAGCTTAAACAAACCAATTAGAGATATTTTCGTCCTCCAAAGCTAATTACAAAGCAAAAATAGCCTCCCTAGGTAATATAAATCACAAGACATTCTTTAACTACATTGGAAATCTAAAACAGAATACCCAGCTATGCGCTGAATTGGTTGTGGGTTGCACCACCCATACTCAACTGGATGTAATAGCCAACCTGTTAGCTGACAGATTTGGAGCAAACTTCACCCCCTGTCCCCTCCAGTCATCCCCAAAATATACCTACCAGCATTCCTCAGCTTATTAACTCAAGAGAGCAGGTCATCTTCGCACTCTCCAAGACCAAAAACACAGCATCAATGGGACCAGACAACATCCCAGGTTGCCTTTTATACAACTTAAAACAAACAACTTAAAACATGACCTAGCAGACCCAAGTGGATCCCTGTTTAACTACAGCCTGTGAACTGGCTATGTTTTGGCGGAATGGAGGACAGCAACAGTAATCCCTCTGCACAAAGGAGGACTATCAACTGGCCCTGGGAATTATAGGCTCAAAAGCTTGACTAGCCTCATCTGCAAGGCCATGGAAATAATCATTATGGACCTTATTAACAAGGACATAAGTAATCTCCAAACTCTGGACCCAACCCAGTTCGGATTCATTATAGGTAGATCATACCTGTTAAACATGGTTGACTTCTTCAAGAAAGTCACCAAGGCCCTAGACGAGGGAAAGACAGTGCATACCACCTGTCTTGGCCTAGCCAAAGTATTTGACATAATCCCCCATTTGGGTATTATAGAGAAACTCTCTCCAGTTGGAAATTAACCCCTACATTACCAGATGGGTAGCCAACTGGCTCACCGACAGGATGCATACTGTCAACGTGGGTGACTTCACCTCTAGCAAAAGACCAGTCACCAGTGGCGTACCACAGGGTTCTGTGCTGGGCCCCTTACTGTTCGGAATTTATCTCGCAGAAGTCCAAGCAGACTTGGACAGCTTGTGGCTGGCAAAGTTCACTGACAATTGCAAATTGAGAGCAATCATTGAGTCCCTCAACGAGGTTAATATATTGCAGACAGGGTTAATGCTAATTACATTCAGTGATGGGAGTAATATATTACAATATGTAATATATTACAATTTCTATTAACTAGTAAAATAACTAGTTACTTTTTCAAAATAGTAACTAGTAATAGTAATATATTACTTTTTTTAGTAACTGGTAACTTAAATGTGAGTTACTTTTGCATAAACCAGTGGTTCTCAGCATGGGTAATATAGCCTCCTAAAGAGAGATGGAAAACTTCTGAGGTCCCTATATAGTATGGATAGTAATCAGATGTTAGGAGGTAATAGACACTTTGAAGTGGCAATTTGGATAAAAAATTACAACGTAATGTTGGCACAACTCATAGCACATACCATTCACAACAGATCATTAGAATTAGTCTGAAGTAAAATTTACTTCATTTTTTTTTAGCACTGCAAGGAGGTGAAAGCTAATGATGACCAGACTCCAGCCCTGCCCTGGTACTGTGGGACTCTCACCCACTAAAACATCCCCTAACACTGTGACAATTCCAGCTTGGTAGAGATCATATCCTTACCTTGTAGTATAATGAATGGGATTCGTTCTTCATACCATCATCAGTCGGAATCAAGCTCATCATTTATCAGTTGAGCACTCGATGCCCCAACCCATTGCACCAAGAAGGACTCTTCAAGTGGATCTATGACCAACCAACTTTTGTCTTGACAATTTTTTGTTATGTTCTATTTAAAATTCTTTTCAGGTTTCGATTTTTAGTTGCTGAAAATAGACAAAATGTGACAGGTTTTTATACGTCTTCTGCTGCCGGCTGGTTTGGTTTAATTATTATCTGTGACTCTCTAGCTATAAAGACTGGTCTTCTTCTTCTCCTTTCAGCTGTGCCGTTAGGGATCACCATGGTGGATCATCAGTCTGCAGAACAAGTGACAGTGGAGTTTTACATTGTCGAGTTGCCAGCCCAGCTCCCAACCGTCTTCAGAAGGCACACACATGCACACACTCACACCTAAGGCCAATTTAGAATGTCTAATCCACCTGCAGTATGTCTTGGGAATGTGGGAGGAAACTGGAAAACACTGAGGAAACCCACTTGAACACAAGGAGTGTAGATCATAGTGTATGTTTGTTGTACTTTTAAACCCACTGTAGTTCATGGGCACATGCATAAAATTTACTGAGCATGTGCAAGCAGAGTGCCATTTTATGTAAGCATCTGGAGTGAAAGCATGTATGTGTGCAGCAGTCAGTCAGTTAGCTAGTTCACTTACGTTTTATGTTCCAGTCATCCATCCTGATGTGTTTGTGTGTAATAAATATCTTAAGCAAACACCCAAGCCTCATCGTTTTACTTGAATACAGAAGACGAGTGACATGTTGTCAGAATGGGATCCAAAGTCAAAACTTCTTAAAACCATGAGGTGCACAGTCAGAAATGGAGAAATATCCAACAGTGGCTCAAACAACTTGCAAACGACTAGTAAAGAGGTCAGAAAATATTTCCATGTTCTTAAGCTCATTTAAATGATTTTTCCCTCAATTAATATAAATCGAAGCATTCCAAACCAATTACTGAATAAACAAAATGTTCAAAATTGTGACATATTGAAAAAAGTACTTGAAATAATTATGAAAACATTTGAAAAAATATCCAAATCATATAAAATGTTCAAAAAAGAGAAAACTGTATTTATTTGCAATGTACGACTTTTTCACATTTACTAAAGCTATTCAAAGTATTTAGAGTGTGCAAAGTGTTGGCAGTGTGTTCACTATTACAGTGCAGTCTTTTCAAAGAGTAAAGTTATTTCAAAGAGTCTGTTATGCAATTGAATATAATTACAAGTGTCTGGTTTGTGTTTGACACTTATTTGGCATGGCAGAGGGATTTCACAGACCTGGTCCGCTTGGGTTTGATAATAATATTGCTGAAAATTGGAGTGTTTGAGCAAGAATATGATATTTTCAAACAGGCTGCTTTTTCTGATAAAGATGCATGTACAAAAGCATTTTTCTGCTCAATTTAGCTGGTTCAGAAGCCATTGAGAGAGAGCATTCATTTGTGTATGCATCTGCTGTTTATGCAGAGGAGGGGGATTACTGCCATATTGTGATACAGGCTGAAATGTGGGAAGACCCAGAGAGCTTAAAACATAAATTTAGAGAAATGTGCAACCCTCAAATGAATATTACAGAGGAAAGGCACATATTTTTCCTAAGAGATCAAAAGCCTGGTGAAACTTTTGCAGCATATATAACTGATTTGAGAAACAAGGCAAAAATGTGCAGATTTGGTGAGAGTTGATAGAAGACACGCTTGTGTATGGTGTTAATTATGCAGTGAGAATGATTTTGCTTTGAGACAATGATTTAACTTTAAGCAAAACCACAGAGATTTGTCAGATATATGAGCTTATAGAAAAGTACAAGAGTATGCTTACAAATGAAAATAACATGCTAGCAGGTTCTTCCTGCACGAATGTTGATAGTATGCAGCACAAGGTTAAGCAAAAGGGTGTGGCTCCCACAATGAAACCCAGGGCAGCTTTAGTAAAACCCGGAACACACACAGCAAAACTGAGGGGTGATTTAGCAAAACCCATGGTAAGTCTCATAGTCAACTGTTGTAATTGCGGAGCCAGTCATGAACCTAAATGAGAAAAGTGCTTAGCATTTGGTCAGCAATGCCACAGATGTAAAAAGTGGAATAATTTCAGAAAACTTTGTAAATGTAAAGAGGCACATTCTTTTATTAAGAGAGAGCAATCCAAGACGCAAGCTGATCAAATAGAAAGCCGCAACCCTACCTTTTATGTTAATTGTGTCTCTGTGCTTGAGGAAAAGGTTAATGCGGTAGATTTGTTGGCAAAGAGCAAAGTATTTTGTACTGTACTGATTAATATGAGACATGTAGAGCGCAAAGTTGATAGTGGTTCAAAGTGCAATGTCATGTCAGCAGAAATGTTTGCTAAGGTAAAAGCAGGTGAAAAACTTTATTTGGCAAAGTGCGTGAAGCTTGTTGCTTATGGTGGTGAAGAGATTCAGACTGAAGGCTCAGTAGTGCTTTCATGCTATTTTGCTGGGAACAGCCATGACTTGCAGTTTTGCATAGTCAAAAGACCCGTGCAATCATTGTTAGGCCTCAAAGATAGTTTGAAAATGGGACTGATTTCATTTAATAAGGAAGTCCACCATGTAAGCATCAACAACAATGAAGATTTCACACAGAATATTTTTTTCTGAATATGCCTATATTTTCAAAGATGTGCTTGGCAAACTCCCAGTTGTGTACTCCATGAAATTAGACCACTAGGTAATTCCAGTTGTCAGACCAGCACAAAAGGTTCCAGTAGCAATGCAGGGCAAAGTAAAAATAGAGCTAGACAGAATGGCACATTTAGGAGTAATTTTTCTACTTATAACCTACCCAGCCATTTCTTTGAATGTGAGTTTTAGTGCTGTTTCAATGAATGTGAGTTTCAAGGGCAGAGATATTTAAGTATTCATGTTGTCTATTTCACTGTGAGACTGTATTGTTTGTTTAGCAAACGGTTATCAGTGTTTGTGCTCTTTTATACCATTGTAGAAGTAAATAAGAAAGCAATATGCACACTGACAGGTTTGAACAGTGCTTATGGTAACTGGGGAGAAATAGCCAAGTAATGGAACACTGGAATTGCTGGATATTGGGCTGCTTTGGGGCATAGGGGTTTGCCACAGGAGGGGCTGCTCCAGGGGAGAACCTCAATGCCAATTAGCAGTAATTGCCTTATATGGATCAATTAAAAGCTGTGCAACAGAGCCAAAGCTGTTCAATGTGGAAAAGCAGACCAGTGAGTTAATTTAAGGTCAAATAGGGAGATTCCACATAGGACAGGACTTCACCTTTTTGCTGCATTTCAGTTGTTTATGCTGTTCCATATAGTATTTAGGTGTTTCAGATATAAAAATGTTTTATATATCTATTAAAAAACTTAGAAAATTAATTCACTGGAGGTTCACGTTTTCAAAAACAAAAGTTCTATACAGTTAACTTTAACTTTTTTTTTTGTATTTCTGGCAGTCCCTTTATTTTAAGCTTCAGCCAGTCAGAGACACATTTTGACAAAGGCTTCAGAAGAAAGATTAAACATAGTTTCCATTCAAAATATATATATTCCAGGCACATTCATTTATTTTTCTGCTTAGTGCTTTCGCTCAGAAATGGAAAGTCAAAGTTCATTTGCACAATCTGTGTACATGGAATTCTTTGACCTAATTATGAACAGTGGAAAAAACATTGATGTGAAATGTGAGCTATGTCCGACGACAAAGAAACCCTACAGAACTGCGGTAAACAGTACATCGAATTTTAAAAAGCATCTTCAGACGTCACGTCACATCCCATCACAACTGGAAAGCTAAATAGTCTGAAGAGGAAAGCATTTGATTGAGGTGCTGACAAGTTGGACAAAAAATCAACGACACAGCCATCTATAGCAGCAGTCATTGGTTCTGGTCATGTAACACAGTCCAAGGTGGATAGTTTGATCACTGATTTCATGGTGAATGACATGCAGTGTTTCAGCATTGTTGAACAGCCATCATTCATCAACCTTGTAACTGGCCTGCAACCAGGAAAGGTGGTCATGAGCAGGAAAACTCTCTTTGAACAAGCGGAGAAACAGTTCAGTGATACGAATGAGAATCTGATGGAAACCTCAGCAACAAACAAAAACTGCCACTAAAACCAGTAACACAAATACAAAGAGGGTGCAGAGAAATAAAACAAGACTAAAAACTTAAGACTTTTTAATGTTAACGCTTTCGTCCAGATATAATAAAACAAACTTCTTCAGGAAACCTTAGCAAGCATTTCAACTGTTTGCACTATGGCTGATATTTGGACCGATCAGAATCATAGTTTCTTTGGTGTCACTGCCCACTGGATTGACTGTGACACACTTCAAAGAAAGTCAGCTGCTTTGTCATGCTGCAGATTACAGGGGAGGCATACATATGATCTCATGGCATCAACTCTTAAGGGCATTCCCATCAAGTACAAGATAGATCAAAAGGTGTGTGCAACAATTACTGACAATGGCAGCAATTTTGTAAAGGCTTTCACTGTCTTCTCAGGATGTGAGAGATCTGAGACTACAAGCATTCTGTCCCAAGATGAGGATGATGATGGTGAAGTGATTTACAACAGAGTGACAGCCATGCTGAGTCAGTCAGGGCAAAGTGAGAACACCTATTCACTGCCTCCCCATCTGAGATGTGCAGCACACACACTGAATCTAGTTGCCGTGCACAATGCTGAAACTGCTTGTAATGATGCACAGTATAAAAAGATCATGCGAAGCACCATGGCCAAATGCTATGATGCTTGGAACAAGGCTAGTCGCAGCACCCAAGCTGCTGAGGTGGTTAGAAATAAGTGTGATCTGGCACTGATTACTCCCAATGTGACACAGTGGAATTCCACTTTTTATGTGATGGAGAGAATTCACCTCATTGCAACTTGGGGTGAAGGCTTGCTGAATGATATATATGAACACATTGGAATTGCCATCTTCAGGCCTGCAGAAATTACCTTTGTTGCTGAGTTTGTGCAGGCAATGCAACCCCTGGCAATGGCTCTGGACATCCTGCAGTCAGAACTGAAAAGTTTCATGGGAATACTGATTCCCACACTTACGTGCCTGAAAAACAATTTATCCAAAGCCAGGCAGTCTGTGAAGCTTGTTGTGCTGCTAGTTGATGCTCTTCTTAAAGGCATTGAAGCTCAGTTCCATCACCTTCTGAAGCGTGAAGAGCTCATTCTGGCTACCATAGTGCATCCACAGTTCTGTTTGCGAGGGACGGACAGTGAAGATCAGAAACTCAGAGGCAAGGCTGTGCTCCTTGATGCCATGCAGAAAATAGATGAAGCTGCATGTGGGTCATCTGAAGTTTCTGCATTAACTGCCGAAGACAGCTTCTTCAGCTTCAGAGTCGATGCCAGCCAATGTCAGCATATCTTCTCAGATGGACATGTATCTGGCTGACCCTTTCAGAGAAGTAGCTTCTCTCAACAGTTACCCTATAGTCAAGATATTTATCAACACTAATACAGCTCTGCCATCTAGTACACCCATTGAACGCCTATTCAGTCTTGGTGGACAAGTGCTGGCTGCAAAAAGAAACAGACTCACCGACGAACACTGAAAAGTTGCTCCTTCTTTGAGCCAACAGAAATGTGTAGTCATTGTGAATAGTTATAGAAAGTGATATTTTGGTTGACTTTGTTGTGTTAACAGTCTTGTTAGACCTATATGACATTTTCTGTAAGCATTTTTCTATCAGCAGCATTAGTTTTAGCAGATTAGCCTAATGTACATTGTTGAAAATGTGATGGGTTGTAACATGTTATGGGTCTTGTGTTGTTTGCTGTGTGTACTTTGGTCTAAGTATTAAACTGTGAGAGTCTGACTATAAAGAAATTACAGGGTACACAAAATAAGTCTTATACAGAAAGACTGCAAGCCTTGTCACAGTATTCTGTCTCCTAAGGGTTGCTAACGGGTGACCCATGCCTGGCTTACAGAATGATCTCTGATCTGGCCCTGATGGAAATGATATACATTCGGAAATCAACCTGCACTAGAATTGCTTGCTCCAGTGATCTTAACCTAGCCTCTAACATGAAGAAGTCATTCTGGAGTCAGAAATACATCTCCCACAGACTGCCACTTCAATGAATCAAGCTTCCAATTCATGGGAAACAGAGCCTCTCCCTGATCCTCTGCAAATGCAACTTAGATCAATGGATGGGTGACTGCAAATTCACTCTTGGGGTGGCACCCATGTCCCTCCTGGATAGAGAAAATCAGTATTAACTATCATAGACCCTTACTTCTGCAAACTTCACTCACTTAACCACTGAAAATTGGGGCAATTTGGGATAAATATGGATATGCTTGTAAGGGCTCCAGGGACGTTAGCCTAGTAACCTTCTACGAATATATGACCCTATATACATTTTTGCCCTCATTGTCTACTGGCCACCTGAGCTACTAATGCAGTTGTACCCATTTTTTTCCATTAGGTGGGAGACAATCACAGTGTAGCAGTCATGCAAACAGCTGTCAGAGGATTTTTCCTGGAACACCTAACTTGATGGGCATGTTTGTGCAAATGTCCAAGAGAAAGACATATAATGGGTAGTGAGTGTGTGTCATTTGATCATGAAATTGATATAAGTCCTCTTTAGTTCTGCCTCTCTTGTAGACAAAGGCATTCTAGTAGGTCTCTAGATGCTACTAGAGATACACTGGTGAGATATGTGTCTTGAAATATGGAGGCAAGCAAACTTACCCTCACCACCTCTTCTCCCTTCTCAGATAGTTCCGCCAACACCGACTAGCTGAACTATGATTGTTTGGTTCATAGTTGGGGTTGTGTGTGAGAACACTGTGATGACTTTCACCTCTGGACCACCTCTGGACCAGTAATCAAGGAGCCTCAGTCCTCACCACTGGCACCACTGGGAGATGTTTACTGGGAGGATAACAAGTACACGCACATTATCTCCAGATGCAACTCTCTGAATCAAGCACAATCAAGCACAATTTCCCTTAAGAACACAAGGGGGAACATAGTCAGTCAGTCCGAGGCTGGTTTCTTCCTCTTTCTCCAAATACCCAGTAAGACTCTCCACTGGCACAGCTATAGAGCTGAGATGTCAGCTGAGTGTCCAAGCCAAGAACTTCAGCACGGTCTCTGTCCAACCAGTGCTTCATGTCCCTGCCCAGGTAGCTGACACACATGCTCTTGGAGGTTTGATTTACACACACACACACACACACACACACACACACACACACACACACACACACACACACACACACATACATGTGCACATGCACACACCTGGAAAAGGCTGGCACAGGTTTACTAGCCATGCCCCCTTCTGCCCAGACTATAAGGTAGTTACGACTCCCACCAGACACTCCTGCCAGCTACCATAAGGCTCTTCCAAGGGTACTCAATATACTGAGTGAAGTTAATATTAATACAAATGGTACTTTGACCAAGATCAAGGCTATTTAGGAGTGGCCCACACAGTGTCACCAAATAAATATGCAAATACTCTCAAAATTTAAATATCTCTACAAAGATCATCCACAATGAATGGTTTATATTTCTATTTATAAATAATATAAAAATAAAATAAATATAAATATAAAATAAATCTATAAATAATAAAAGAACAAGAAAATACTAAATATATATTTACAGTGACATCAGAGTTCAACATCACAGGAATATTTAAAATAACATTGAAGGACAGACTCAGACAAATACATAAAAGCAATATCTAAACTAAGCTTCACTATATTCCTGACTGAATCTAAGAGAATTATACTATTCCCTACTTACTTAATACAGCAAGGCAGATGATGTGTTGAATGGTCCTTCTTGTTGTCAAGACCAAGACAGAATACAGAATGCTCAGTCTCACTAAGAGATTTCTCAAAATAATATCTAAAATATTACTTCTGTGACAGCTTGCAGAATGACATCACTTCTTGTCATCTGGCTGCTAGTTTCCATGTAAAGCCCCGTTGCTGGAAACTGGCAGGATTTAGCACTTACCTGTAAAAATGCACACACAAGGGATTTTTCTCAGATCTGTGGCAGGTGCTGGAAGTTATACAACAATTTCATACCTCCATGCTTCCAGAGTAGTAATTAGTTCACCCCAAAGACAATACAGAAACCTTCCTAGTACAGACTTTGTGTCTCTGGCTGCCTTGAAACCTGTGAGATAGCATTTTTATGGCCTAGCCTGTAAAGTGATTTAATTTCAGATAAATTTTAAAGTTTGCTAGACTGAGGTTAACCTTCCAGTTTCCTCTATTAAAACATATACATTTAAACATTTACAATAGTGCATGTATATTTCTGTTCTCTCCAGTTGGGCACACTATAGATATATTTCAAACACGGGCACTTTACAAATACATTTTCAACACAAACATCTGTATAAATTAGTTTGAGACACACATGATATACAGTTCTAATACAATTTGTAACACAAGCATCTTGTATAAATCAGTTTGATATTCACAAATGACATATAATTATTTACGAAATTCTAGCTAGCTGTGCTGGCAGTACCTCCTGTCATCACACACACGCACGCACGCACGCACACACACACACACACACACACACACACACACACACACACACACACACGAATATACGAATGTCTTTTGAGCAATTTCCTCTTGGACTATTAATGTATAGAGGGGAGAAGAGTATCTGTCTGCTTTGCATATATAAAATGTGCATGTCTGCTTCTTAAGGTCATATTTTCCAGATGGTTATTAATTCTAAAAAGAAGGGCAACAGAGTGGACAAGCACTTAGCAGTGCTGCATCACCACACTTAGTTTTCCATTAGTTCATAGATGGGCTGCCTTCTACACATTCTGCATGTTGTGTGTCCTGCAATTGGCTGGTGTTCTGTTCCAGATTAGGTTCACTGCTCTGTGCTCACTGAGCAACATGACAGGCTCTGGCTCCCTTGCAACCCTAAATTAGGTTAAGCAGGTTATCAGAACTCAAATAAATGAAAATAACACATCAAACAGCAGTCTAATACCTTTAAATAGTACAACATTTACACATAGTTTTATAGTTTATATCTGAAGGTAGGATGTTGGTGAACAGATTACGTACCTTCAAGCATACATATAATGTGTGACCACAGATAGAACAGGTGAGATACCAGTGGCCATATAGGGTCTATGCTATACAAGCTGTGAAGATTGGGTGAAGATAGATGAAGGCTGCCAGCCTAGCCAGATAGAATTTTGGAGACAATTTTGTCATTTGTAAATATTAATGTAAGTCACAGGCTTGTGGTCTTAAATGGAAAAAATGCTGTTACATGTGGAACTGCAAAAATGTAACAACAGTGCACTCTGCTGACCAAGTAAAGCATGTTGTGACCCTTTGATGTAAACATGGCTCCGGCCAGTCTAGATGAAGGAATTCTTGCTATTGTGTTAAGGCCAGAGTTAATGGCCAGAATTTGCATGCATAAAAGTCCTTTATTGCTCTGGTTTCTGCCCAGAGATGAAGAATGTAAATGTA
The DNA here is from genome assembly GCF_019279795.1 of Protopterus annectens. Lineage (NCBI taxonomy): Eukaryota > Metazoa > Chordata > Ceratodontiformes > Protopteridae > Protopterus > Protopterus annectens. Next base: position 1,348,164,597 of record NC_056741.1, on the reverse strand, counting down.
GTTTCTGTTAGCCTGGGAATTCAGGGAAGTGTGAAGAATGATGTAATGTGAACCAGAAATGTGATTTTAAAAACAGAGAAAATCAGAGAGTATTTAACATTTTTGTTTTGACCATCCAACTCAGCACTGCCTTTGCTCTATATGTAAGTTTATCTTAGACTTGTTTTCTCTTAGAAATAGCTAGAAACTAGAAAGATTAAACTAAGTGTTTTTCTGTGATGTCAGAACTGTACTACTGAATTATTTTAAGTATTTCTCTGTGATCTCTGAACTCTTGACTAGCACTGTGTAGTAAAAAGTATTGTCTTGTGTTATGACTATTTGTTATTAAATATTTTAAAACCTTTCAACTGTGGCTGTTTTGTGTAGAGATAAGTTAAGCTCTAAGAGTACATTGCATGTATGTAGTGATCCTGTACCAAGTCACTCTAACAAGCCTTGACTGTTTAGCTATACTACCAATTGGATAATAATATTGCACAGTAATAATTGGACACACTTTTAAGGGCCTTTGAGTAGCTGATAAATATTAGTGTGTGAAATATTAGTCTGGGAAAAAGGGACACAGCTGGAAAGCCTGTGCCAGCCTTCCCCAGGAGTGTCTGTGTGGTTGTATAAACTCTTCTCAAAGTGTGTGTGTGTGTGTGTGTGTGTGTGTGTGTGTGTGTGTGTGTGTGTGTGTGTGTGTGTGTGTGTGTGTGTGTGTCAGCTACTTGGGCAGGGACATGAAGCACTGGTTGAACAGAGAGGGTGCTGGAGGTTTTAGCTTGCCCACTATGCTGAGATCTGGACCCTATAGCTGTGCCAGTGGGGAGTCTTATTGGGGACCTAGAGAGCAAGGGAGTGACCAGCCCCAGACTAACAGTGATCTCTGTGTACTCTTAAGGGAAATTGCACTTTACTGTGTGTATTTGTTATCCTTTCCTCCTATATGAGACGCCCCTCACTGGTGTTAGTGGTGAGGATTGAGGGTCCTTGATTGCTGGGCCAGGGTACGGGCATCACACAAGCTATAAAACATTTAAAGCAGGCTGTGTAGGCCTAGACATGCTGTTCTGCTAATAAGAGTCATGTTTCCATACTAGGTTTCAGATCTGTACCTGGAAATATCATAATACTGCAATGAGATGATGTTTGAAGGAGCACAAATGTTCAAGAATCAACAGTTTTTCTTAATTTATTTTTTATAAAGGTTAATTTTCTTCCATTAATCAAACTGCAGAAGCTGCACCAAGTTTTGGAAGTCATTGCATTTTTTGATTTTCACAGTTCTGAGAATCAGTATTAAAAATTTCTAATTTGTGGGCATAAATAAAAACGCTATGAATGAAGTACAGTTTTAACTGTTTTAAAGCTTGGATAAATACCAGTAACAAAAGACCTTGTAAAGTCTGTAGAACAACACTAAATGTATCTGATACCGTTTAACATCTGTTTTATGCCTAGTAATTTAGTATATTTGTAGAATTATGTCTTTAGTTGTTTTTTTGAGAACTAAGTGCGCTATCATCATAATTAACATGTCTCAGGCTTCGCATGTTAAATGTCAGCTACATTCTCAATAAAATGTACTTAAGAACATTTCTAATTTCTAATTACTTTGCACAGTAAAGTTCCTTAAAGCTAGGATCAGAGGGGCTGCAACATCTAGCATAGAATGTCAGAGGTAGTGTGCGACAGAAGAATGCTAAAAAAGGTGAAAGGTAAGGTGTACAAAACTGTTGTTCAACTATTACTACTGTGAGGTACAGAGACCTGGGCAGTGAAGGCAGAGCGGTTGAGGAAGCTAGAGGTGATGAAGATGAAGTGCCTGAGAAGGGTGGTAGGATGCACACTGTGAGACAGATAAAGAAATAATAGAGCAGAGGCCAGAGTAGCTCCAATTGTAGAGAAGGTCAAAGAGAACAGATTACAGTGGTTTGGTCACATGTACAAAATATAGAAAATGAGTTGGTAAAGATATGGGAGTGAAAGAAAGAAAGGGGAAATAATACGAACGTGGCACTGAATAAGTAGAGATAGTAACAGTTGATGCATCACCCCAACCCCATGTAGAATATGGGCAAAACAGGTTGATGATGGTGAATGAAGGTCCTTTTATCAGAGCTCCAGAGCAAATCTGTAGCTGTGGATCTATGTAAAATGACCAGAGTTAGAGACCAGGTGGTGCACCCTCCTGCAGAAGTCATTCAATGAAATGTTTCTGTTCCACTAAAAGGTGACAAATAAGACTATTAAAAAAAAAACAATTTCAATTTCTCATGTCTTGGCACATAGTTTGGGAAGTCACAGATCGATTTATGTTTGGAAGTCCATATTTTCACCTAGTTTTGAAGCTCTGTCTTACTGGAGTTACATTAACCTAACATGACTTTAAGATCCTTGTACAGCTAGGCTTTTATCATTGTGCTATACAGAAACCTGATGGAAAATAATTAAACAAACTAAACATTGATGCTGATAAAGTAAGATAGATGTCTGTCTGTTTTTATAAGTCTGCCCATAAAAATTAATTTGTAAACTTAGGTGGTGTTTGGAAAGACTAACCAGGTACTAAAATTGTATTCAACATTTTTTAAACATCTTTATTAAACATGACATTAAAAAGTATCATTAATACTTGTACAGTAATAGAAAAGAAAACAAGCCATATTATTTACTTTATTTTCATGCAGTATGTATTTTAACAATTTCGATTCACTCCAGCATTACATAAATTGCCTAATTCTTACCTTCCCTTAAATTTCATTCCTTCTCTTCATATTAAACACTATTTGGCATGTATTGTTCCTATAAATTCCATTTATTTCTATGTAATCTGCATCTTCCCTTTTCTAAAGATCCCACTTCCAATTCTTTTATCTCCTTTACAACATTCAATACTTCAGTTACAGTTAGTATAGATTTTGACTTTCTAATTGCTTTTATTTGCAGTCACTAACAATAAACTTAGAAAGGACTTACTGTGTTTGAGCAATTCAGATACTATATCCCAGCTCAGAATAATAATTTTCTTAGTTACAAACATTCTGACAAAGTATTTTGTAGGGAATTTTTTAAACATGCCAACTTGCTGAATTTCCCCCCAAAAAACATGTTCTCAATCATCTCTTTTTTTTCCCTTCATACCCAGCATTTGCTTTCTGCTTGAGGAAATTTTTTCTGAAGTCTGCTTGGGGTATAAAACTTCCTATGCATACTTGGGAGTGGTACATATGTCCTCCAGTTGTTTGTAAATTGCCTTTCCATTCTGTTTTCCCAGTCTTTTCTGATTCTTCTCTGATTGATTATTATAGTTATCAAGCAATATGTTATATGTTCTACAAAATGGTGAAAGGAGTTGTGGTTAGATGCATGGAGTTTATATGCTCTACAAATGGCAGAATTGCATACAACATTATCTGTATATTTAATTATGGATTTCAGGATAAGTTGCTAGCATGTCATATCTTATTACCCCAAGTTAGGAGGAAATGCAATCCAATACTGGAGGATGACAAATTGTACATTAATTAAAAATATCTAAACTAGTGTTTGCTTTAATGTAATTTGGTAGCCTATTTCCTGCATCAGTTGCTGTCTCAGAAAACCAGGCAGTACACTTCTCATTCCTAGAGAATCTTCTGCATAGGTTGTCTGATGATTCTCTGCTACTTTTTGATAACTCCAAGCATTCCAAGAGGTAGTTGTCTCTAAATGTCCTATATACCTGAATAAGGTCTCCTTTTAAGTATCTATATGAGACACTGTACAAGTTAACTCAAAACACCAAATGCCAGCCTAGCAGGGCGTACACAAATAACCAAAAGTGAAACTGCTAGAAACAATAGCCTGAAATAACTGCCGTGAGCCCAAATGTAATTCCAGTTCCTTTTATTCTTAAAAAAGCACTTTCATCCTCAGGTAAATATGGACTTCATCAGAAGTTATTTCCGGCTGGTGTTTCTAGCAGTTTCACTTTTGGTACACTGCACAAGTTCATATATTTTAGTCTTCCATAATAACTTAAATATTCACATCTATGGATACCCTTGGTATATTTCCACTGTACTCTTTCCAGTTTACTCATGATTGTTTTCTTGTAAGGTTTCCGTATTGTTATTCCATACTCATGTTTGGGTATAATTTAATTGACAAACAATGACTTCATCATTTCTGATTTCCTAGACTTCAAAAATCTTTTTATGCAACCTATAGTTCTAGAACTATCATTGGCCAATTGGTTGATATGATTAGAAAAAGTCATAGCTGGATCTACCCATATACCCAGGTCCTTAAATGAGTGTACAGTTTCAATCACTGTGCGCTATATTAAATATTCACCTTTCAGTTTATGTCTCCCAAATCTCATAAGCTTAGTTCTTTATGTATTTATCAGTATATTCTTTTTCTGTGCCCAAGTGGCCAATTTAGACTAGTTCTTTTGCAGACATGCCTTATCTGTAACACATGTAATCAGTTTACCCGTTGTCAAGTCACCTGCATACAGTCTGTAGAACACCTCAGATGAAAAAAAAGGATGGAGCTGAAAGATGCAATCTAAACAAGTATGGGCCTAGGACAGCGCCCTGTAGGACACCGTGACTGTAACCTCGAACGATACTTGCCATGTCCTATTTGTAAGTCATGCAGCTATCCATTTTATCAAGAGTACATCAGTACCTAGTTGTTCTTAAATATTTTTTAAACACACTTTTATTGAATTATCACTTGCGACATAGGCAAATTTACATTTATACAAAAGTAATCAAACTGTTTTAACACATTACCAGACATTATACTTCACATACATTGCTATATATCATATAACCTAAGGAACATTACACAAATTATAGACACTTTTTAAACAAGAAACATCTTTATTAAACCATCATTTATGACATAAGCAATCATACATTTATATAAATGAAAACAAAAAAAACGACACAATCCCAGTTGCAAGCATTTTACATTACAAACCATAGTGACACTCCCAGTTGCAAATATCGTACATCACTTATAATCTGCCCAATCATTTTCAGTCAAATATTACATAGCTCATTTAAGTCCTGCCTTCTTTTAAACCTCATTTTTCCCCCTGTATGTATTGTTCCCATAATTCCCATATTTTCCTATGTAGTTTGCTCCTACCCTTTGTTAAAGCTCTCAATTGCAGTTGTTTTATCTCTGTTACTATATTTGCTACTTTTAATAAGGTTGGTTTAGATTTTGACTTCCATTTTCTAGTAATTGCTTTTTTGGCAGCCACCATAATTAGACACAGCAAGGCCTTACCATGTCTAGGTAATTCTGATTCTGTATCATAAGGAGCACATTATCATGGAACTTATAAACAAAGACACTGGCAACCTTCAAACACTGAACCCCACCCAGTTTGGGTTCGTGAAGGGCCGATCTTGTCTCCTGAACCTGATTGACTTCTTTGAATCAGTCGCGGTCCACACAGCCTATCTGGACCTTGCCAAGGCCTTCAACACCATCCCCCACTCTGGAATCATAGATAAACTTACTAAGCTGGGCATAAATCCCTATGTCACTTGATGGGTTGCCAACTGGCTTACTGACAGAACCCAGACTGTAAAAGTAGCCGACTCCAAATCCAACTCCAGACAAGTGACAAGTGGAGTACTTCAGGGTTCAGTCCTGGGACCGCTCTTGTTTGGCATCTACTTCTCTGAAGTACAGGCCAACACTAAGGGACTCTGGCTAACAAAGTCTGCAGATGACTGCAAACTGGGAGTCATTACTGAATCCCCAAATTATGTAGATATTCTACAAAAGGGCCTAACAGAAACAGATGCTTGGTGCCAGAGCCATGGGCTCAAGCTTAATGCCAAGAAATGTATAGTTATCCCCTTTGGGAAAAAACATGTACCCATGAATTACCACATAGGTGGCAGTACACTAAACACGGAAAGTGCGATGAGAGACAGGTGGACAGTGGTCTCACCTTCGATAACCACATCACCACAACCATCAGGAAATCCTTCTATGTGGCACACCTCATCACTAAGGGCTTTTCATCCAGAAAAAAGGAGGTCATTGTCCCACTGTACTCATTCCTCATTAGACCCATTATAGAGTACAACGCCCCATTTGGTATGTACCTCACAAGACATCTGCAACAGCTGGAATGGCCACAGAATTACCTTACTAAAAGAATCACAGGCCTAAAGCAGATGCCCTATGCTGACCATCTAAAATAACTCCAGCTATACTCTGTGGTATATCGTCTACTCAGAGGCGATCTCTGCTTAACATACAAGGCCATGTCAAACCTTGAGCTGTTGGACATGCTCCACTTAAAGAAATCCCAATCCCTCAGAGCCATACGCTCCAGGGATCTAAACCTTGTCATCACAATGAACAAAACATGCTGGAGGGATAGGTTCCTGACCCGGAGACTCCCCATACTCTGGAATAGACTGCCCATACATGTTAAGCAGAGCGCCTCCTTGGCCCTCTTCAAAAGGAACCTTGACGATTGGATGGGAGATAGGAAATTCACCCCAGGGATCATGTCAGTCACTCTGCTAGACAGGGCTCCAGGGAAGTAAATATTGTGGGAAGAACTATCCAGGGAATTGTTATGGCTAGGCTTGTATAGGCCCTAGGGCCGATAGCCTAGTACCAACCTATGAACCTATAACTCAGAAAAATCATTTCCCTTGTCACACCAATCTGCCAACCCAGCATCTCTGACAGTGCATCCCGCAGGCAATCCTTAAAGTCCACCAACTCACCATACTTCCAGAAAATATGTACCCAAGTACCTCTTTCTTCCCTGTCACATCTCCAACATTTGCTGTCTACCCGAGGAAAAATTATTTGGAGTCTAGTTGGGGTATAAAAATATCTATGTAAACATTTCCAAGAAAAATCCTAAATCTTCTAGATTCTGTTAGATATTTGGGAGACATACATATATCCTCCCATTGTTTCTTTGTGAATTGCTTATCCAACTTCTCTTCCCAATTCTTTCTAAGCTTCTCTGATTGATTCTTATAATTATCGAACAATATTTTACATGCTCTACTGATTCCTTTTTTGATGGCAGCTTCTGTTCTAGATTGTACTAAAAACTCTACCAGTGCTGGTCTTTCATTTAGGGCCCCCTATTTATTTCTTTTTGTCTATACTCTGATATTAATCCTTTGTAGGGAAGGCAATTTCTAACCTGCAGTCCACATAAATTCTTGGCGTCTTCCCATTTTATTACCTTTCCCTCTCTAGTAATTTGCTTCCAATACCTTGGTTCCTTTGCCAGTTTTCTCCAATAAATTCTAACCCCACTTGCCTGTTGTCTATATCCTTAATTGCACTCTTCCCTATCAGAGAATCTCCTTTCTCCATTCCTGTGTTGGCTTAGTTCTTAGAATAGTTGCTCTTAATTAGTGATCATTCTTTTGCGTATGAGTCTGTCAAATGCTTAAGTTAAATCTATGTAAATTACATCACATCCCTTTTTCACTCACAGCTGTTATTACATTGTTTTAGAGCATCATGTTATAGGCGGTAATCTATTTTCAACATCTGCATGCTGATGCATGGTTTCAAGTCCCAGCCTTTCCAATTCTGACAATAACTTATTCTATATTACCTTTGCCATTACTTTCCTACCACATGAAAGTAAACGTAAGGGTCTGTATAACTCTGGGTTTGTCTGCTCCCTTTTCCCTTAAAGACAGGTTTAACAAGTGCATGTCTCCAATCTGGAGAAATCTTCCTCTGTTTATAGGCCCTAGTAAATAATAGATATAATGGTACTGTAAGTTCCTGCTGAAGTGTTCTCAGGTCACTGTTACTAATTCTGTTTATTTGGATCAGGTTTGCAGAGCTCATTTTCAATATAATCTAAATTGATGTCAGTATCTGAGATTACCTGAATGCTACTAGGACAATTTATCACCCCCTTTGTGGAGACAAACTGCTTTGTTGTGTCTAAAATAAATGTTAGAATCTATACATGGTTTATCACTTTGAATGCCTTTACTCCTTCCATGTCTTATATTATCTATAAAATGACTTCCTATTATGCTTATTATCATTATATACATTTTCTACACATTTTTCTTGATCTTGTCTTGCACTATGTTTAATTTGTTTATCCAACTTGTTGTTTCAGTTTTCAATGTTGTAGTTTGACCTCCTTTCCACTTCCTATATTGTTTGTCTCACATCTTAATCAAGTATCTTGTTTTTATGGAAATATAACCCCCTGACATTGTGTGCCCAGATCCTGATGTTAAACATTTTTTTTTATTTTTCGCATTCAAACAACTTGTCTTTTAAAATTTTCCACATTCCTTCTGCAGTTTTTATACTGAACCCATCACTCCAATTAGTAGTTTTATTTAAGGGAATGGATATGATATGATATGAGAATGGATATTAAAGCACACAACATATATTTAGAACATTTCCATGCCTCAGAAGAATAAAGCACTTACTTGTGCTCTGGTAAACCTGGATTCAGCTCGTAGTTTAGGTACCAAACAGCTGGTACGACAGAGGTGGGAGCTGAGTGTCAGGTGACAACTCATCCATTTCAGTGGGCATAGGATGCAATTGGCTCTTTATGAGGACTGTGATAACCGTGCTTGCAGTGCAATACGTAGCAACACAATAAGAAGGAGAGCATGCTTAAAAGTATGCATGCACTCTGCAATATATGCATATTGTAGAAATCACAGCTGCATCAGGTAAGGTGTAGGTGCATAACCAAAAAAGTCTGATGCCTCCTCCCTCCAAATGCGCACACAAACACACACAGACATGCATGCATGCACACATACACACAAATGCACGTATGCGCCTGTGCACACACACACACACACACACACACACACACACACACACACACAAATGCACACACACACACACATACACACAAATATGCACGGACACGCACGCACAGACACACACACACACACAAATGCATACACGCACACGCGCACACACACACACACACACACACACACACACACACACACACACACGCATGCACGCACATGCACAGACATATAGACACACACACACACACACACACACACACACACACACACACACACACACACACACACACACTCACACACAGTGTAGGACAGTACCACTCTCGTTAACAAATAAAACAAATGGGCTGGTTGGTTATTGCCCCAGTGGAGAAATTACTGGGTTTATGAAACTCTGAGGAAAGCATGATGATAATGTGAACTGTGAACACGATAAAATGTATATTTAGACAGGTGTAGGACAGGGAGTTCAATAACAAACATAATGTAGGACAGGGAGTTCAATAACAAACATAATGTAGGACAGGGAGTTCAATAACAAACATAATGTAGGACAGGGAGTTCAATAACAAACATAATGTAGGACAGGGAGTTCAATAACAAACATAATGTAGGACAGGGAGTTCAATAACAAACATAATGGAATTGGGAATAATACCAAAAGAAAAAAGCTTCTCCATCAGAAATCTCACTATAATACTTAAAAAAGTCACTGATTCAGTCTAACAAAATGAAACAATGTCACCCTTCCTAGACGTTTTGTTTAAGACCAGAAATAGCTAGACTTCTCAGTAACCAAGACAGGAAAGCCTTTTTAAGTACATTTCAGCTGATCTGTCACTGGAGTTCTTGGACAAGAATATTTGAACAATGATATGATGTTGCCTAAAAGTGAAAAAAGAAACAAACAAAACAAAAATCAACTAACAGTCTGCTTTATGATACAGAAGGATATAGTCAGACTATAGCAATGAAAACTAGGGATCGATTATCAGTCCTGATATGGGAGGGGCTGATTAGAGAAAGATGGGAGTGAGCAGCCAATGCCAACTTTTCTATTCTAGGAGGAGGGGTTGTCAAATGTTGCTCTACAGGAGTGACACATTGTTGATTAGACTTGCAGAGGTACTTAGTGATTCAAGTCAGAGAAAAGGCAGAGTCTAGCGGCAAGAGTCTGACAATGACAGCACCATACCCTAGCTCAGCACAGAGTATGTTTGGAAGCATATATTCAAATAGGGGCCAAGCTTAGCAGGTACTGATTTGTACCTGACACCAAATGGAGAGAGGGCTACGAAGCAGAAGATTCAAATATTCTGATTCCTCACAGGACTGTGATCCATGATCTCTGACAACCACCCTTCATGTCCAGTGTCTTTGGATGCTGGGAAGTAATACAAATGAAAGTGTCAGTCGGGAAATAGGGCCAGACTTGTCAATAGGAAATCAGGAGGCCAGAAAAGAGCACTAAATATAAAGGACTACTGCATAATTTGTTTTCATAATCTAAAATTATTTTTGTTATTCAATATGTACCCACAATATAACTTTTGCAAGGCAGTAATATTTTCTTTACAGACATTTGTAGTTACTTTCTCAAGAAAAATTAGACTGTATAATGAGAACAACTTTGACAGGTCATAAATTGTCTTTTTGGTTACAACAGACTGAGAATACATCTCTCCTAAACTGCAGCTGCAGTATTTGAAAACATTTTTTTTTTGGTGGGGGCACGCACCCGTGCATCCCAGTTTATCCCATACTCCCTTATGTTTACTAACTCCATGGATGCACAGCATTGGGGAGGAACACAGTCCACAATACAGCACACAGAATACCTCTCAACCTCCAGTCACATGAAATCTGGACAAAACCAAAAATAATGGAGGGAAGGTCCAAAATAAGAGCCATGTTTTAAATATTGTTCTTATAAATTTAGTATGCTCCTAGAATAACAGACTTGGCATTAGCATGCATTTTCTGAAGGATATAAAACCTGAAACACAAATGCTGGTCATTATTTAGTGACTTCAATCCTCAATGATTTGCCAGAAAATCACAAATTTTATGGGGAATAGACCAAAAATATGAAGCAAAAATCTGGACATTCTGTGAAAATCTGGACAACTGAGACGTATGGTACATAGCAGTCTAATACAAATGTCATTCTCATAACGTATGTATTACAGAAGTTAACCTAAGGACCACTGTCTCATTACTAAAATCGCATTTCTGCCTCGGACCGAAGCTGAAACACTGCCACCCACTTAACTAATCACCTCCCTCTTTATGACATCCTCACAATGTTCCAACAATTCCATCCACAGCATTAACTTTCTTTAGAATGGAGTGCAAACTTCTATTCCAGTCCATTTTTTCTTCCCTGCGGAATAAGACACGCAACGTTTGGGTTCCCCTGCTTCATATAGTACTGCTTTGTGAGTTGCTTCTGCATTGGATTTTTAGGTAATTTCAACTAGTTGCTTAGATCGACATATATTGATAGTTTGATCTATGCAATAATTCTTATTTCACTCCTAAATGATTTGATGGAGACCATCTAACTTGGAAGAAATATTTGCAACAGTTGCTGTAGCAGTTAGTGTTTTTACATATTAAATAATCAGTATATTAGTGCCCGCAACTCTCTATTGCAAGATCCCCAGTCATGCTGACACACTGCTAGTATGCAGATGGAGCCACTTTGGAAGGGAATAACCCGAGTGCCGTCCTTTTAAATTTGCAAGAGGAGCCATGCTTTCTGTTCCACACTAATGGCAATTAATGGTGTAAACATATTCTACTCTAGTGGAAAGCTTAGTTGCATGCCTCTCCAAGTTTGGGCATTAAAAATCATAGCCAAATATTAGCTCTGACCTTTAAAAATAGAAGCAGAGGGTCAGGACAAAGAACGCTATTATTTACATATTTATTTATTTTCTTAAAAACTTGAGGAAGACTTTTCATGCAGTCATAATTCTGTTAGCTTAAGCAGTTGCAAGTCAATGTAGAAAATCATTAAATGTAAGAGAACGATGGATAAATCAAAGGCAAACATCACAGCACTATTGTTAAATCATAACAGCTTAGATATAACTCTGTGAGCAGTTATCTCAGGATGTACTTATTCTGTATCCTTTATGTTGCATCCCGTATAGCAGGTACAGGACAGTGTATCAGTCTGCAACAATTACCATTAGAGGAGGGCAAAAGAAAATTGTAGAAGGGGGTGAACAGAACAATCCCAAACTGAAGCAAAAAGTGTATAATAAGTGTAAAAATGTAAACAAATAGTTTAGAGCAGCCTAATATGAGTAGAGCTTTCCATTGTATCAGTTGGGACACTCGTCAGTTTTTAAGGGGTCGTGGCTGTTGAGCAACATCCTGGAGACGTGTGAGTTCTTACTCTCGCTTTCAAAATTCTGTTTAAGTGTGTGTGTGTGTGTGTGTGTGTGTGTGTGTGTGTGTGTGTGTGTGTGTGTGTGTGTGTGTGTAGATATATATGCATGCGTGTGTGTGGGTGGGTGGATTATTGTGTAGTGCAGTGCAGTACCCCCCAGTGAATTTCACGCAGGTTTGAAGATTACACTGTTGATCAACATCCGAAATGTCGAATCGTCATGGTTGGCCCTTCTGTGTTATAGCTCCATAAGGTAAGTGTGCGATAGTTACGGACCTTAGGGTTAGGGTGCGGGTTAAGGTAAGTGCATAGATAGTAATGTATGTAAGGTTTAGTGTAGGGTTAGAAGTAGGGTTTTGGTTAGTGTATGTATGTGGTTTATTTATTTTGTTTGGGTAGGTAGTATGTAGCACGCGGTGGGGTTGGACAACTACGACGGTTTGAGTTTTTGAATTTCGCAGTTTAGGGCGTTCAGTGTATTTGCGGTTTGGGTAATATGTGTCCATGATTACGTATTCGCTGAGTAGGACTTTCATGGTTCTAATATAGACCCCTTTTAACAGGTGTTCTTTGGTAACTAGGGGGTTTGAGATTCCTGGTTATATATGGGTTTTGAATAGCTGTCTCTGGTGTGAAATCTGCACTGACCCTGTTTGCTAATACATTTGCACTATTTACTGAATTGGAGTCATAGTCAAATTATGAATAAACTTAAAGCAGTGTTTGATGTTACTTCATAATTTTCTGATGTAGGTAAAAAAAATTATAATTTTCCTTAGTTTCTGATGCCAGTCTAAGTTCATGGGAGGCCTTTGTTTTCCTGATGATATTTTCAATATCTTAGATATCTTTTCGAGGTTTGTCTTGACTTGTGGGTCTTCAGGTTTGCTATAAATTCTGATGAGCCTTTTCCTTGTGTTATAACATTTATTTATGCAGGTGACCACCAGGCTGGTTTGCTGTTACCCTTCCCATTTTAGTTTGTTTTGGTAAGGACTGAGAAATTTATAGTTTTCTAAGTGGGAATTGAACTCCTTTTGACGGCTAAGAGTTACATTCAAACTTTGAGACTTTATCAAGAATAGTAGGAAGTGTGTACATATGATGTCTTTGAATACTATATTTGCTTCTGCTGATCTAGGGATTTTGAACTAGAAAGTTACCAGTTACCTTTGGCTGAAGGAGCAACCTCTTTCACTTCAAGTAGTACATGGGCTTCTTTCAAGCATGGTAATGCTATTACTGCAGTTAGTTTTCCTGACTGACACTTTACTTTGCCCCTGTTTATATTTAAATATTCACCCACTGGATGATCCTATGGAAATGAATTAATTCATTAACTACTGATTTTGCCCATGTGTATACTCTAGATGTATACATAATGGACATTTGTTGGGTAGTTGCTATATGTAGTAGGCTGATAGATATATTCTAGACAAGCAGTCCAGAATATCACTGAGAAGCCTAGCCATGTTTGTATGAGTTAAGTTCCACAACTGGGGAGGACTATCCTGTGTACCCCCAAGGGGAATGTACACTTGCCCCTCTAATTATCCAGAATAGTTCTGAAGGGTGCCAATGAGCTGTATTGCTTGACACATAGTAAATGTTTATTTCAAAAGTAGGGGATTTATTGTGCTGGCCTGTATTTTGCCAGCATTTTCTTTTCATGTAACAGTGAAGGTTAAGGTCTTTTGTACAGATATTTATGGTGATGTTTATTTTGTGCACCTATAAAATATCATTCAGGGTGGAGTCTTTCATGGCTCAGAAGAAAAGATCTAGAACAAAATGAAGGAGCCTGTATGAAAGAGAATATAGTGAGAGTGTGTTTAATCTATTATCGTACCGCTCAATTGTCCAGATTTTCACACAATGTTCAGGTTCCTCAGAAAATTTGTGTTTTTTTCTGGCAAATCACTGGGATGATCTGAAAAATTAAATCTGTTAAACTCTGTCCCTAATTTGGGCCTTTGCCTCCCCATTATGTCAGGCTTTGTTCAGATTTCTTAGGCTAAGAGGTTGAAAGGTATGTCTATTATTTTAGCTTATTGCCTGTAAACTTGTAATTTCTTGGATTAGAAAAGGAGGAGAGTGTAAGAAAGAGACTATAGTGAGAGTGTCTCTAATCTATTACTTCAGTTTGCTGATTTTAAACCATTAACTTCTTGGCCAGAAATGGGAGGGGCTAGTCCGGTCTTACAAGATGCTTCAAATTACAAGATGAAGATCGTACCATTTACCAGCAGTTCAGCACACTGCTGTGTGTTATCTTTAAGGTTCTGGACATAGCTGAAGAAGACCTTGTGACTGTCCTTAGCCATGCAAAGCTATCCTGATCTCATCCTTATTCTTGGTGGAATTAACTAGACCTCTTAGTTTCTTGTTTAATTGTGTACAAGACCAATTCTCTTTAAGGGAGTTGCTCTTCCTGATTTTGACCATGAGTTTTCTTCTTTTATTTTATTATATAGTCTATTTGGGTGAGGATTCTACCAGTTAGTTTGTTTTTAGTGTTTGTTTTTGGTTTATTTTTGGTAGGTATGGCAGTATCTATACAGGCATTAACATGTTTGTGTAGGAACTCTATAAATAATTCTGCATAGGTAGCTGTGTCTTGGGGTTAAGGGAGCCTTAAATTTTAACAAAATGTCATCTAATATGATGTATTTTGCCTTTGAATAGTTCCTAACCATTTCTGATTTACCTGGATTTCCTTCCTTGACTTTTACTTCAAATGAGACAGCTTTGTGATCTAACCTCACTAGTGAGGATGTGACATGGGGGGAGAGGGGTTGTTGCAACACTCTTCTGTGTTGGTGAGTACCAGATCCAGAATCTTCTGGTTGGAACATGTCGAATCTTTTCAAGGGTGTTTGTGTTAATAAAATCCAGGAAGCGTTGGGCCTCTGAGTTTGAGGTAGGTCATGTTTTCAAGTCTATAGAGGGGTAGTTAATGTCACCAATGAATAGGAGATTTGGTTGGATGGTGAGCACTTCTAGTAGGTTTACGTACGAGTCATGAGATGCTAAGGGCATAGATGGTGACATGTAGCTAGCCATGATATGGTGATGGATCTTATCTAAGCTGACTTCCATGTGGATGAGCTCCATGGTCTCACTCCAATTAACCAACCTGGAGGTATGTTTATTGCTACGTAGATAAGCTGTGTGATGCAAAAGGGCTTCCTCACAATAGAGGACATGTTGTCCAAAGCATAGTTTATTGTCAAGATAGATTCCCAGATCCCTGTCTATGGGATCAATTTTCAGGGTTGTGTAGTCAATGTAATAGTTACAAGGGGAGTCATGCTTGTCAAAGGATATGATTATACATTTCTGAGCATTTAGTTTTAGTCCATGATTTTGACACCAACTATTTGTTTTGGTAAGGCCTTCTTGGAGAATCATGGTGTCCCCTGGGGTATTTGTGATGGTGGCAAGCGTGCAGGCCTTTGCAAAGTTCAGCCACAAACCCTGAACACTAGCTTTGACCTTCAAGAGGTAAATGTTAAAAAGATGTGGCCCAGGGACTGAACTCTGGGGTACACTGCTAGTGATAAATCTTTGTTGAAAAGTCAACCAGCTAAGGTAAGCAAGATCTGCCCTTGATGAATCTGAACTGACTGAGGTCTAGAGTTTGTAGTTTACCTATATTCTAATTTATTAAATCCATAATGATCTTTTGAATAGCCTCACAGATGAGGGTGGTTAGGCTTATGGGTCTGTTATTACTTGAGTCCTTTAAAGCCTCACCTTTGTGCAAGAGAATGACTGTTATTATCCTACATTTATCCAGCATATAGTGTATATTAAGACTGACGTTAAATAACCACTGTAGGGGGGTCTAACAAATGATGTCAGGCTTATCAATAGGCTGCATGGTATGTTGCCCATCCTTAGCATTCTTGGCCTTAGATAGCACCTTGAGGATTTGTTTTGGGGAGGTTGGGGGTTGTAGATGTGAGTATGTGATCTGAGAATATTGGAGATCTGATGGCCTTAAAGTTTGAGCTTAGTTTATTAACAGTTAGACTTATCCTGTGGTGTGTGCATTTCTTCCTGTGTCCTGTAGATTGTGTAACTAAATAGGTAGGTGTCTCAACTCTCACAGTGGTGAACTTGTGTGTGATCAGAGGGCTATAGAGTCAGGTAAACATAACCTGTACCACAGCTGTTAATCAACTTCTACTCTGGATAAATATTTTGAAGTGTGGGTTGGTAGAGTGGTAAAGGTGTTCACCTCACACACACAAGGTGCAGGGTTTGATTCTCGTGTTTTGAAAGGGAAAGAACAGAACAGCCAACCTAGTATTTACCTAAGAACCTATACTATAATGCCATCTGGGTCTGAAACAGTGCTAGGCATTGTTTCTGAGGTTTCTAACATAGTTAAAGAATGTCTTGTTGCTATCCTTCACCTGGGTGGCCATTATTATCTCATATTTGGCTTTTTTGATTTCACCGTGTCTGGAGTTCCTTGTTCAGTTTAAGAAAAACTTTTTTGTATCTTGAAAGTTCATTTTTTTTTACTTTTGCTTGCAGTTATTTTTTCTTTTATTACAGCTCCTGTTTGTATTAGGGTTCTGATATAGGGGTTTGTTTTTAAATTTGCCATTGAAATAATTTCTGAGGGTGACAGATGCATCTATGCAACTATTTACATTTCAGTTAAGGACTTCACATAAGCAGTGATGTTCATACCTCTTAGAATAAGAAATCTGGGCAAAGCCAAAAATAATGGGGGGGGGGGGGGAGCAAAGGCCCAAAAACAGGTATATATTTTAAATGTTACTCTCGTAAAGTTAGAAAGTTACTATACTAAAAGGTTTTGCATTAGCATTTATTTTCTGAATGTCCCTCTACTCAGTCTCATACAGACTGCAAAGTGGTGACCTGTGTCTGGTATACAAGGCCATCTCAGACCCAGCCTTGATGACGTTGCTGCATATCCATAAGTCAAACTCCACTCATGCAACCCACACGCAAGGCCTCAACCTGGTCTGTGACATTAATAGAACTTGTAGGTGGGATAGATTTCTATCCCAAAGACTCCCCCATCTATGGAATAGACTCCCTCTCCATGTCAGTCATAGCACCTCTCTAGCCCTCTTTAAGAGAAACCTGGATGACTGGATAGGAAACAGAAAATACACCCCTGGGATCCCACCTGTGTCCCTGCTGGACAGGAGAAACAGGTGCTGACTTTGTAGGAACATGGTCAAAATTCTTGTCTAGGCTTATAAGGGCCTCTGGGCCAATACCCTAGTATCATCATATGAACCTATGAACTTATGAATATGAAATCTGAAACTCAAATGTGTTTATTTAGTGAATTCAGTCCTCATTGATCTGCCAAAAAACCACGCATTTTATGTGGAACAGACCAAACCTATGAGGTAAATATCTGGACATCCTGCTAATGTCTGGACACTTGAGAGGTATGCTGGAGTTCTCAGTATGGAATGAGCTTTTAGAATTAGCCTGGTCATCATTCAGTTTTAGTAGAAAAGCCTTTGCATAATTTCTGAAGACTGATGTACTGAAAGTTGATTCAGATTTCAGTCTTATGGACAATGTGAATGATTTGTGACATATCTTTTAAATGTCCAGATTTTTCCAGAATGTCCAGATCTTTGACTCATATTTTTGATCTGCTCCTTATAAAATTTGTGGTTTTCTGATAAATTGCTGAGGAATGAAGTCACTAATTAATGATATACATTTGAATTTCTGACTTCATATCCTTCAGAAAAATGTGTGCTACTGCAAACATCTGTTACTGTATCAACTTTCTAAATTTATAATTACAAAATTTAAAGTATTTGCCCATTTAAGTGCCCTTGTTCCACATTATTTTAAGCTTTGTCCAGATTTCTTGCCCTAAGAGGTTAAGATTTATGGTCTGATTTGACCATAGACGACATTAGAGTTGGTAGGCTGCAAAGCTGCCCCATACTGGTAAGGACCAAATCTCATTGCTTATTTTATTGTCTGAGTTCATTGACATTTTTATTGCCATTAATGTGTATTTATCCATATGTCATGATACTATCTTGTCAAATGACATATTATCTCATAATGACATAATGATTTTTATCTGGATGCAAAAGGCCACCCATGTCTACCTGAACAAGTACAATATTCCTCTTCTACTTTGTACATTTTACTGGTGACACTAATGGTTCTGTACTTGCCAAAGGAAGCAGAAGACCCTCCATTTGGATAGGAACCACTTTGGATTATTGCCACAGCTTGTGAACAAACCCGTAGTAGAACAGACTATTGTACAGCGCTACTAAAACTTCCTGGGATGTTATTTGGGCCCATGGAGGTACCGTTCTTCATTGTGCTCATCTACTTCTTCATGAGCATATGATACCATGGTGGTTGCTCTCAAAGCTTAGTATAGTAGTGCCTTTACTTGCTGGGGTTTCAAAGCTATAGCTGGATGTCTTTGTAGATATTTATGTCATCTAATTTGGAATTTAGTGTACCACTGATTCCTATAACACTACAGTGAAGAGTATTACCTACAAGCTTTCGTTCCTACTTACAGAACATCTGTTTGCGGTTTTAGTTTATTAGCAATGAACTTCTGTTTGTTGACTGGGAATATAACAAATGTATTAGTACAACTATGACATTATATTATAATGTTGCTATATTTATAGATGGGTATGTATACAATTTTAATGGCTACTCCCTGTGTACTGCCCCTATGCAGTATGCACAGTGTCTAGAAATCTTGCTACAGACAGCAATTTAATTTTGCCATATTTCAGCTGCAGTCAAGCAGCTTAATCTGCTCCTAGCTACTGTCATTTTCAGTTTTGTGACTATGAGCTTGTCATGTAGGTGTGTGTGCTCCAAGACTGCCTAAAACAGACACCATTGTTAAGCCTTGAGGGGCAATCTAGTTATAAGAATAATGGAACAGTTGTATACAAGACAGCAACGTAGACTGGCAAAAGCACAAGGAAAATTAGAAGTTATGTACCTACCATAACGTTCCATGTTAGTTGTCTTCTCTCGCCTTCTTTCTTGCTGGATGGGTTCGGAGCCGATCCTCGGCTCCGACTCGGCACTTGCTTTAGCTTAGGAACTCCTTTTACCAGCTCGAGGCAACCCTATATCCCATGATGCAAGGCGGAACTACCTCAGATCTCGTTTGGTAGCTAACCTACCCTGCTAAAGACTATCCTAACATAATTAGGAACACAAGTTCCTAATAGAAGTCCTCATATGAAGGATCCCGAGGAAACAACCTAATAGGAACTCTTCAAGATCTGTCCAGGCCAGGGGGAAGGAGGGAGGGACGCAAGAAAGAAGGCGAGAAGACAACTAACATGGAACGTTATGGTAGGTACATAACTTCTAAATGTTAAGTTGTCAATCTCGCCTTCATTCTTGCTGGATGGGACCGTGTCCCTAGCACCTGTATCCCGGGTGGCTCAATGGAACAGACTCTTGAGAACTGTGGAACCAAAACTGGCCCTATCTCTGGAGGCCAAGTCCAACTTGTAATGAGAGACAAAGGTATGGGGCGTAGCCCAAGTAGCTGCTGCACAAATGGTATCAATGGGTAGTCTATCCTGAAAAGCTGCAGAAGTGGATAGACTCCTGGTTGAGTGTGCTTTTGGCTTAGAAGATAGCTGCTTGCCTCTGAGAGAGTACACATAGGAAATAGTGGAAGTCAACCATCTGGATAAGGTCACTTTAGATACTGGAAGACCTATCCTGTTTTCTGCATAGGAGACAAATAATTGGTCCGATTTTCTGAATTGTTTAGTTCTATGCAAATTGTACCTGAGCTGACGATGGACATCCAAAAATGCAGTTTCTGTTCAGCTCTGTCGGAATAGTTTGGGAAAAAGACTGGTAGGTCTATAGATTGGTTAATGTTGGTTTGAGATACGACTTTGGGGAGAAAGGAAGGGTTAGTTCTTAATGATACCCTGTCCTTATGAAAAACCAAATAAGGGGAACGAATGCAGAGAGCTTGAATCTCGGAAACCCTTCTTGCAGAAGTGACAGCCAGTAAAAAAATATAGTTTTCCAGGTCAATAACTTCAAAGAACATGAAGCAGACGGTTCGAAGGGAGGTAGTATCAAGGATGCCAACATTAAGTTTAGATCCCATTGCAGAGGAGGATGCTTTATAGGTGGTTTTAGGAGAAAAACTCCTCTCAGAAAGGCCTTGCATAACCTATGAGACATAATGTTATTGTCATGCAAGCCAACATGATACTTGGAAATAGCAGCCAGTTGTACTTTGACTGTAGATGACGAGGATCCTGAATGAAAAACCTCCGCCAGGAAATCTAAAACCGAATGTACAGGAGCAGTAAAGGGATCAATATTTCTGGAATTTGCCCAAATAGAAAACGTCGCCACTTGCTAGCATAACCAGTCCTAGTGGACGACTTCAAGGAAGACACTAAAATGTCTCTGACTGAGTCGAAATCATCGGTAGCCTGGCTAGGGTAGGAAGTGGAGCAACCAAGCAGTGAGGTTGAGAGAATGAATGGCCCGGTGCTGCTGACCCGACTGGTGGATCAAGAGATCCGGAACTGGGTCCAGATGCCAGGGCTGCACCAGAAGGTGACGATGCAGAGACGGAAACCAAATTTGTCGAGGCCAATATGGGGCAATGAGGATCAACTTGGCTCTCAAAACGGTGGCTTTCTGAATGACTTGTGGAATCAAGGGAAAAGGAGGAAAAGCATACAGAAGTCCCCGGGGCCAATCCTGGGTTAGACAGTCTCTCAGGGGTTGGCCTGGAAGGGGAAAGAGAGTGAAAAAATCGGGGCACTTGTTGTTTTGAGGAGTAGCAAAAGATCGCAACAAGGAGTGCCCCACTTCAGAAAAATCTGATCCACTACAGATTGATTGAGAGACCACTCGTGAGGCATCAGAATGGATCTGCTCAACCTGTCCGCTAATAGGTTGGACCTGCCGGGGATGTGCGTTGCTATCAGAAACCGCTGAGAAGAGATCGCCCATTGCCAAAGTCTGAGAGCTTCTCGACATAACGGATAGGACCTGGTCCCGCCCTGTTTGTTGATGTACCAGACCACGGACATGTTGTCCGTTTGTACTGCAATAGTCCCCGTGGGAAGAAAGTCGTTGAGGGCTTGCAGCGTTAAAAGCACTGCTCTCATCTCCAGGACATTTATGTGCAGATGGTATTCTATGGGTTGCCACGTCCGTGGACCATCCTGCCCTGATAATGCCCCCACCCGATCATAGAGGCATCCGTAGTGACTGTGGCAACTGGAGGAGGGAATAAAGGGTCGGCCCTGATGAAGAAGAGGGAAGATATCCACCAGTTCAGATGAGCTCTGCGACTGTGTGACCAAGATTTCGTGCCTCATCGGGAGACTGTGGTACGACCACTGCGTGAATAGCATCCACTGCAGAAGACGCATGTGGAAGCGAGCCAGTGGTAGAAGAACAATGGCCGCAGCCATAAGACCTAGAACCTTCAGTATAAATCTGGCTTTGATCTTGTTGCTTTGCAATAGAAGCGAGCAATTTTGGATGTCCAGAATTCTTTGATCTGTTAGTCTGGCTAACATTTTGACGGTGTTTAATTCTGCGCCTATAAAGGTGATAGATTGGCAAGGCAGCAGAGAAGATTTTTCGAAATTTACTGAAATTCCCAAACTCCTGCAAAGCTGTAGAGTGTAGTCTCTGGACTGAAGAAGCTGACACTTGATGGTGGCGGAGAGGAGCCAGTCGTCCAAATAGGGAAACACCTGGAATCCTTGACGTCTCAGATGAGCTGTGACCACTGCCATGCATTTGGTAAACACTCTGGGGGCTGAAGTGAGGCCAAAGGGCAGTGCTCTGAATTGGTAATGACTGGTCCCTAGCGGCGGAGAAACCTTCTGGGGCGTCTGTGAATCTTTATGTGATAGTACGCATCCTGAAGGTCTATAGAGCACATCCAGTTGTCCTTGCCCAGAAAGGGCAGAATGGACTGAAGCGTGACCATCCGGAATCTTGCCTTCTTGACAAATCTGTTTAGATTGCTCAGGTCTAATATTGGTCTCCAATCTCCCGTCCTTTTGGGGACCAAAAGAATCTCGAGTAGACGCTGGATCCTACCTGGTCTGCCGGCACAGTCTGGACGGCTCTTTTTTCTAGGAGCTTTGAAACCTCCTGTTCTGCCAAATCCCTTTGACCGGGTGAGATGTCTGGAAGGGATTGTAGAGGCTGGGAAACCTTCGAAGGGGATTTTGTAACCCTCGGATATGATCGACTGTACCCACATCTCTTGAGATAGGGATTGCCAGGCTACTGGGTACAGCGAAATCCTTCCCGACTGCCTCCAAGGGTGGACAGTCGGGCAACACCTCAGGGGTGCTGAAAGGGCTTCTCAGTAAGAGACTCCCTGTTGCCCTGGTTCTGAGGACCCCCCCCCCTGCCTCTAGGGCGGCGTCTATTATTGTTACCCCCTCTGCCTCTGGGGGTAAACTGACCACGTGTGTCCGGTGTAGCTCCTTGGGCTTTACGGAACCACATCTTCCCCCCTTCTGACCCTTGGGGTATGGTCTAGAAGGAGTGGAAAACTGGACTCCAACGGCAGAAAGAGTTTTACCGTCCTGCTCACACCTGGTCAAGGTATCCTTCACCTGAGGTCCGAACAAAGCCGAACCATCAAAGGGGGTATTAGTGAAGGATGCCTTAAAGGGGTCCGCAAAATTACAAAGCCGCATCCAGGCTTGGCGTCTAAGAGCAACTCCTGTGCCTGCGGCCCTGCTCGCTCCATCGGCCGCATAGGATATGAGCCGCATGGAGGAGTTAGATATGGAATTCAGGATTGCAAGCTGCGAGGCAATCTTTTCCTGAGCCCCAGCAGCAGAAGGATCCTGGACTACTTCACCCAGTTCCTTGAGAACATCTCGTTGAAGCCTGGTGAAGTGACAAAGATAATTCAGCGAACGCTTTCCATACCTGTCCATGGTCCTAGAATCCTTGTTAGGAGGATGGACAGGTACTGAAGGATCCACCAGTTCCTTCTTAGTGGCCGCCGCCACCACCATAGCATCCACAGAGACACCCTTGGAAAGGAACTGTTTGTCCGAAGGGGCCGTGATGAATTTGGATGGTCTCCTGGGGACAGGTTCCACAGAATCTGGAGCCGCTCATGCCTTCTGAGCCACTACCTGCATCAGTGGGTCGAAAGGCGGAGACACCCAGGAGGTGGAGGGTCGGGATCCAAAAGCCTCCAGGTATACCGACTCATCCTCGGAGGGGTCAATGGAGGGCCAATTCCCCCTCTGTTTGAGGAGCTCAAGGATGTCTGAAAAGGAGACATCCTCAGAGGGGGATCGTGGGGAACCCTCCGACTCATCTAAGTCGGTATCAGATGTAGTAGACTCAGGGGAGTCTGTGTGTTTCCTCTTACACATCCTCTTCCGAGGGGGTTCCCCTGCAGGATCAGGAGAAACCTCAGAAGAGGAGGAAATTCCCAATGGGGAAACCTGGGGCGATGGATCCCTGGGCCTGAGAGCAAGAGGCTGGCAAGAGGCGTCTGCAGGCACTGATGAGGGAGGAGCTAGAGGGATGGACCGTTGACCAGGCTCAGAGGCCAGGACACTCCTCATCACCTCAAAGGCTCCCCTCCCCAGGAGGCCGGAATATCCCCGCTCCGAGGAAACAGGAATGCCCGGCTCCACTGAGAGGGAAGGCTCCGAGGCCGATGTCGGCGCCGAGCTTACCAAAGCCGAAGCCCCGAGAGGGAGAACGGGGTCGGACAAGGGTCCGATGCCACTAGCCCCCTCGGAGCCGACAAGGGAAACCCGATGACCGGATCCCTCCAAGGAAGGTCTCAAGGAGGAGATCGGAGCCGAGGATGACGGAGCCGAAGGATGTATCGGCTCCGGCACCGAAACAGTCGCTGTCCCGAGAAGCTCCGGCTTCGAACTCCGATGTGGAGTCGGAGGAGGAAGTTCAAGGGGTGAGGCTATAGCCGAAGTCTGTTGAGACGGGCTATGGAGCATTTGGGCCAGTGCCTGAGACTTCAACAGCCTGCTTACCACCCTCTCCAAGTCGTGGTCAGACAGCCTGGAAGATCTCGAAGATCGGCTCCGATGGCTCCGCTCCGACAAAGAGGAGACCCGGAGCCGAGTGGATACTCAGTAGAAGGGGACCGAGATCTCTTCGGACGGAGCCATCGGAGCCGAAGTCCCTGAACTCCAGATGGAGCCGAAGGTTTCTCGGCTCGATGCTGGATAAAGTGTTGGCTCCAGCCGGGCCGACAAGGCTACAGTAGATAAGGTATCGGAACCAGCCGGCACCGAACCCACTACTTTGGAGGCAGATACATCGGTTCCAGCGGTGCGATCTCGGCTCCGACGGGCGGAGCCACCGGAGGAGGCTTGGAAACTGAAGCCTGAGCTCGGTGGCTTAGAAGGTTTCCCAGACCCTGCCTTAGAGGGAGAACCTTCTGGCTTAAGTAAGCCACGGAGGATAAGTTTATTCCTCCTTTCCTGCAGGACTCTCTGGCTAAAGGAGTGACACAAAGCACAGGAGTCCTGCAGGTGCAAAGGCCCCAGGCAATAAACACAAGAAGTGTGACCGTCTGTCAGAGACATTTTCTGACAGCACGAGTCACACTTCTTGAAGCCTGAGACCTTGCCTTCCCTAGACATATCCTAGGTGGAAGAAACACAGACAAACCCCAACAAACACACAAAATTAATCCCTACACACAACACACAGGAAGGGATTAACAACTGGGGTTTAAGGCCTAACTAAAACTTTTACACTAAGGTTTAAAAAGGAGTTATAAAAGTTTGAAAAACAAGGGAATAGGGTGGGCTGTATTCACTACAGACTATACTATGACTAAAAGGGAAAATAAAAACCCTAACTAAGCTTCTCTTTCTTTGACAAGAAATTCACTTACCTCTGCTGGTAAAGGAGACCTCTTTCGCTAAGCGGCAAACAAGATCTGAGGTAGTTCCGCCTTGCATCATGGGATATAGGGTTGCCTCGAGCTGGTAAAAGGAGTTCCTAAGCTAAAGCAAGTGCCGAGTCGGAGCCGAGGATCGGCTCCGAACCCATCCAGCAAGAATGAAGGCGAGATTGACAACTTAACATTGTCCAATAGTATGACATTGCATAAATTTACTGTGGATGCACATGTCATACAGCTAAAAAGAATCTACACAAGCATGTCTTACCCAGCCAATCTGCCCATTAAAGTATATCTTAAAGAGAAGCTCATTGCTAATCAGTTTCCTACCGTTTCCTACATTCCAAAATAACTGATTTTGGTTATTATATGTATTTCTGGATACCAACATGTATCCCGAGAGGGAGAACGGGGTCGGACAAGGGTCCGATGCCACTAGCCCCCTCGGAGCCGACAAGGGAAACCCGATGACGGATCCTCAAGGAAGGTCTCAAGGAGGAGATCGGAGCCGAGGATGACGGAGCCGAAGGATGTATCGGCTCCGGCACCGAAACAGTCGCTGTCCCGAGAAGCTCCGGCTTCGAACTCCGATGTGGAGTCGGAGGAGGAAGTTCAAGGGGTGAGGCTATAGCCGAAGTCTGTTGAGACGGGCTATGGAGCATTTGGGCCAGTACCTGAGACTTCAACAGCCTGCTTACCACCCTCTCCAAGTCGTGGTCAGACAGCCTGGAAGATCTCGAAGATCGGCTCCGATGGCTCGCTCCGACAAAAGAGGAGACCCGGGCTGAGTGGATACTCAGTAGAAGGGACCGAGATCTCTTCGGGACGGAGCCATCGGAGCCGAAGTCCCTGAACTCCAGATGGAGCGAAGGTTTCTCGGCTCCGATGCTGGATAAAGTGTCGGCTCCAGCCGGAGCCGACAAGGCTACAGTAGATAAGGTATCGGAACCAGCCGGCACCGAACCCACTACTTTGGAGGCAGATACATCGGTTCCAGCCGGTGCCGATCTCGGCTCCGACGGAGCCGGAGCCACCGGAGGAGGCTTGGAAACTGAAGCCTGAGCCTTCGGTGGCTTAGAAGGTTTCCCAGACCCTGCCTTAGAGGGAGAACCTTCTGGCTTAAGTAAGCCACGGAGGATAAGTTTATTCCTCCTTTCCTGCAGGACTCTCTGGCTAAAGGAGTGACACAAAGCACAGGAGTCCTGCAGGTGCAAAGGCCCCAGGCAATAAACACAAGAAGTGTGACCGTCTGTCAGAGACATTTTCTGACAGCACGAGTCACACTTCTTGAAGCCTGAACCTTGCCTTCCCTAGACATATCCTAGGTGGAAGAAACACAGACAAACCCCAACAAACACACAAAATTAATCCCTACACACAACACACAGGAAGGGATTAACAACTGGGGTTTAAGGCCTAACTAAAACTTTTACACTAAGGTTTAAAAAGGAGTTATAAAAGTTTGAAAAACAAGGGAATAGGGTGGGCTGTATTCACTACAGACTATACTATGACTAAAAGGGGAAAATAAAAACCCTAACTAAGCTTCTCTTTCTTTGACAAGAAATTCACTTACCTCTGCTGGTAAAGGAGACCTCTTTCGCTAAGCGGCAAACAAGATCTGAGGTAGTTCCGCCTTGCATCATGGGATATAGGGTTGCCTCGAGCTGGTAAAAGGAGTTCCTAAGATAAAGCAAGTGCCGAGTCGGAGCCGAGGATCGGCTCCGAACCCATCCAGCAAGAATGAAGGCGAGATTGACAACTTAACATTGTCCAATAGTATGACATTGCATAAATTTACTGTGGATGCACATGTCATACAGCTAAAAAGAATCTACACAAGCATGTCTTACCCAGCCAATCTGCCCATTAAAGTATATCTTAAAGAGAAGCTCATTGCTAATCAGTTTCCTACCGTTTCCTACATTCCAAAATAACTGATTTTGGTTATTATATGTATTTCTGGATACCAACATGTTTTTATTTCACAGTTTTCTGAGGAAAGCAATTTCATGCATTTGCAACTCACTTGAAAAAAATCTTCATAGGATCATAAGATGTTGCTAAGCTAATGGAAAAACAAACTTTTTAAGCCTACCTATTCATGCCCCAGTTTTTATAATTATCAGTGACCTAAGACTAGAGCAACTTTGGTATATGCCTGCGCCTTAGGGTGTCTACAATCTGCTCCTGTCCATAAATACCACAGGTGACAAGCCAGGGGTAAATTTACAATTTCAAATGTATTGGTCCAAATTGCATTTGAATAAGATTAGAAAAGAGCTCTGTTTCATATAAATGGGGAGTCTGTTCCAGAGAAAGGGTAATCTCTGAGACACATATCTGTTCCTCCAACATGTTTTGCTTATGTGACAAAGGAGGTTTAGATCCTTAGATCAGGTAATGCCAGTGCTTTTTGTTTTCTGAATGTATAGCAATCCATCAGGACTGGATAAGAGAATGCCTTGTAGCGTAAGCATAGATCACCTCTCAGTAGGCTGTAGCAGACTCAGTACAGGGACAGGGCTTTGAGGTGGTCCACATAAGACATGCTATTTACATCCTGTATTCTTTTAGTGAGGAACCTCTGTGACCACTCTAGCTGTTGGCAAATGCCTAGTTAGGTACATCCCAAAGGGTGCATTGTATTCAATTATTGGCCTAATGAGAGCTGATGATAGTGAGGCTATGATCTCTTTAGATCTGGATGCCTTGCCCTTATGTATGAGTTGAGCCATGTAGAAGGTTTTTTTCTCACCACCATGGCACATGGTGATCAAAGTTCAGGTTACTATCAATCTCAAATCCCTTATCACTGGGTCTACTCTTAGGACGGAGTTATTAATGTTGTAATTTGCAGGGGTGGTCATTTTCCCAAAGGGTATAATTACACATTTTTTGCAATGAGTTTTAGGCCATGGTTTTGGCACCCGTTATTTGTCTGTCAGACCCTCCCCAAGGATAGCTACATCTTTGGGAGATTCAGTGATTCCACCCAGCTTGCAGTCATCAGTAAATCTGCTCAGCCAAAGCCCGTCTACATTTGCCATGGCTTCAGAGAAGTATATTTCAAACAGGAGAGGTTCCAGTACAAGCACCATACATGTCAAACTGGAAACATCAAAAATCTGGGCAAAGGCCCATGAAAAATAGGTACAAATCTGTACGCTGATTAACATAAAACTTGCATATGTAATTAGGTAACCCCACCCACTCCAATGGAGTTGTGGGATACCAGCATTCAAATGAAAACTGAAGAACAGACAACCAAAATATTGCTCCAGAGTCCCCCTAGAGCCATTCCAATGTCCCATTACTTGGCTATTTCACCCCATTTACCATAAACACTGTAATGTGCATACTGATTTACTTCTACAATGATTATTTCTATTTCATTTAAAACTTTTATTTTACATTTTATAGCACAAACACTAATAGCTATCTGCTAAACAAAGCAATACAGTCTCACAATGAAAATAGACTTAGCATTAAATCTTCTCTGCCCTTGAAACTCACATTCATTGAAACAGCATTGAAACCCACATTCAAAGAAAATGCATCTGGCCAGTGGTGGATAAAGATTACCTTTGGGCTGTTTTCAAATCATAGGCCCCTTGCACATGAAACATACATGTATTCTTTGATACACCTTCCTGACTGTATTAAATTATATTCCTTTTATAATACAGATCCACGGTGGTGCTGCTGCGGTGGCGTTGTTGCTTCACAGTCAGACACTGTCCGGTTCAATTCTCAGCTAGAGTGTCTTCTGCATGGAGACATGCGTGAATGGGCCTATCTTCATTGAAGGTTGTGTGTCAGGGCTGGTAACTTGGCACATAAAAATCAACTACCAATCATTAGCAGACCGGAGTTCCGCTGTGGCGACCCCTAACCGGGAAAAGCCGAAAGACACAACAATACAGCACACTTGTTACAGCGCATTTTAAATTTATTGTTTTGAACATTTTTCCAGTAAGCAATGAAACAAAATGCATGAACCAATAATGACAAAACTGCCCAATTCAGAACATTTCTATCATAAAAGTCTACTCAAAGTTCTACAGTCCACCTGTATCAGTAAATATGCACAATCTCTGCAGAAGTAAAAGTCATCTAAATAATTCCACATTAAAGAGATCTGTAACTAACAAAGAGACTGCCGTTAGCAAACAACTTTATATTTCATTGTTTCATCTACAAGTAAAGTGCCTGCTGCCCTTAAAGAATAAATTGCCTACGTTACAATAAAAAAATGATAAGCTAGTAATAGTTCAATAGGGAATGGATGGCAAACTGATAACAGGTTCATAGTTACTAGGTATCTCTGCCAAAGGAGGACATTCTCAGGACTGCAGCATCCACCCCCTTTAAAAGTACAACACAGTACAATATCAGCAATCCATCTACATACTGTGGGAGTAGAACCCACAACCTTCTGCAGCAAAAGCAAGTATAGTACCTGTTGTGCTACTAACAATGCAAGCAGACTTTACATAAGCAGCACTAAATTTCTCTTTGCCTGAAGAACTGTGCAACACAAGAAATCAGGAAAAAGCAAAATGTATTGGGGAGGGGGGACAAAGGCCCAAAACCAGGGACACATTTTAAATGTTGCTTGTATAATCTTAGAAAGCTGCTAGAATAAAATGTTGTGTTACCATGTGTTTCCTGAAAGATAGGAAAACTGAAACTTACATGGTTATCATTATTTAGTGAATTCAGTTCTCACTGATTTGCTAGAAAACTACAAATTTTATTTTACATTTGTTTACCAGGAAAGTCCAACTTGGATCAAAGCCAATTTTCAGCAGAGGCTCCAGACACATGTCTTTGTATCATGGGAGGAAACCAAAGCACCCAGAGGAAACCTACACAAACAGGGAGGGCATGCAGACTCCACACAGAAAGCACTTCAGCCAAGAATCAAACCAGAGAACCTGTGGCTGTGAGGCAACAACACTACCACTGCACCACTACACCATCTGAATTTTAAGAGGAACAGACCAAAAGTATGAGCCAAACATTCCAGACATTCTGTGAAAATTTGTATAATTGAGAGCTACAACTCCTTTAATTGTGGTGGTATGAGTAGAGAACTCAGGCTCTTGCTCTTTGTATCTAAGGTCCAGGGTTTGAGCCCGAGTAACCTTAACCACCAGTTATACCTAACTGGGGCATTACATATACACACACACACACACACACACACACACACACACACACTTGCTCAACTAGTCCGGTAATTCAAATGCAGCTATGCACACTAGTCCACACACAAATGCTTGCTTGCTCAACTAGTCCTAGTAGTCTGGTAATTCAAATGCAGCTATCAGCTATGCTGTAGTCTGGTAATTCAAATACAAGTATCAGCTATGCTGTAGTCCGGTAATTCAAATGCAGCTATCAGCTATGCTCTAGTCCAGTATTTCAAATGCAGCTCCTAAGAAGAAGCGGCGTTCACACACAATGCTCAACTAGAAAGAAGCAAATGGACCCAGTGTGACCAGTAATGTGAATGTAATTCAAATGCACCTCCTAAAAGTGTCGAGTTTTTATTTTACTTGTCCTCTTTACCTGGAGCAGCCGGGGAAATGCATGCATGACTCGTGATGCATGCTATGGCCACAGTGAATCCCTCAAGCCCTCAGCTAATTTCAACAGGCTAGCAGGCTGTTCACAGAGCTGACATCATCACGTATGCCTCTGCATGTGATGACGTCAGCCGAAAAAGCCAAACATTAAAACATTTTTTAAAAAAAGCCAGGAAATTCGGAAATGAAGGGGTGCCACTCAGGAATCATGGCACCCCATTATTTGGACCTCAAAGCCAGTAAAAAACAACACATTTGGTACAGTTGAGAGGTATGATGAGCACTGTGGGACACCAATAACAGGACTGTTGGTGGAGGTGGATTCCTCCTCCTTAATTTAATGTGTCCTGTGATCCATTTGGCTATCCATCATGTGACATAGGGATTTCTGCCTAAATATAGTGAGTTTGTGTAAAGTACCCAAGTGAGGTATCAAGTCAAATGCCTGTGCCAGGTTGAGGTAGGCAGTATGTACTATTTTGTCATCATCCATGGCTGTAGTGACCTTCTCGAAGAAGCCCACCAGGTTTAGAAGGTATTACTTGCCCTTAATGAAACCAAACTGGGGTGGGTCCATTTTTTTTAAGATTTCCTATGTCTTTGTTTATCAGGTTCATGATAATTCTTTCCATGACCTTGCATGTAAGACTAGACAAAGGTCTGAATCTGTAGTTCCCTGGGTCAGTTGATGGTCCACCTTTGTGTAGAAGAATGACAGCTGCAGTCCTCTATTCCCTAGGGATGAAGACTGTCTGGAGGCTGTGGTTTAACAGAGATTCTAGTGGGCCTGACAGGTCATGTTTCAAGTTACTTAGGAGGCATCCTGGGATATTATCAGGGCCCACTAATGCAATGTTTATAGATGTGGAGAGTGTGGTGAGGACCTGTTCTTTGGTGATAGTTGGAGGAGAAAAAGTAGAGGGTATTTCCTGGAGAATAACTGGTCATCTCAGAGCCATATAGATTCTGTCTTTTGCTTGAACCTTATTGTTCTTGTTAACACTTTTGAATAAAGGTACTGTTCCATACTCTTTTACTTGGTCATTGGTAACTACTTTAGCCAATTAAATGTTTCTGTCAATACTTTTCTCTCTATACTTACAGGTTGTGAGGTATGCCTTCAGTTATAACTAAAATGTCACTAAATCACAAGAAAGGAATATGTTTTTGCATGTATATTCATATTGAATAGGCAGTCATTTTTTTCTTATTAGAACTAGCCAGTTTAAAATTTTTAACTGACATTCATACATATAGACATAAGTAAGCAGACACACACATTCCATGTGAAATTGTGGCTTCATTTATTTTACAAAATAAACAAACAAGCAAGCATATACACAGGTTCCATGTGAACACATGTTTTTATTTATTTAACTATTTCACAACTAATTATATATCTAGGCATATATAGCTATTTTTGATAGAATGTAACAGTTTTACAGTGAAACAGTATAAATTACAACTGAGAGGAAATGTGATATTTTGTTGCAAACAGACAATTTGCTGAGCAATCAAGATAATGCAAGATGTCTGTAATATATACTCATAATTTTTAGTTACAATTGTATTCTTTAAACTAAAAAATAAGTAAAAATGGAGGCATCCTTCTATATGTAACATAGCTACTTGATTAAACAGTTTATTTATATTTACACATTTTACATACATACAAATGTTTCAGGAATGGGCAATAATGCCCTTCTAGCTTGCAAATGTACCAAAACAGTCATTTCCGTGTAAGTGAAGAAGATGTTCTTAAAACAATTCTAAAGTACAGCTCGCTTTAATATAATTAGAAATTTTATATCATGTGTCACCTACTCTTACAGAGAACAAGTTACTATAACTCTCATTCCTGTATCATCTCCTACACAGATTATCTGATGATTCTTTACTACTCTTTGATAACTCCAAACATTCCTAGAGGTAGTTGTCTCTAATTACTCTCCACTTAAATATCAATATGAGAGACAGTAAAAAGTTCAAATATTTTAATGTTTTGTAATAACTTAAACTTTCACATCCATGAATGCCCTCAGTATATTTTTGTTGTACCCTTTCTAATTTACTCATGCTATTTTAATACAAGATTTCTAAATTATTATTCCATACTCTAATGTT
Source organism: Protopterus annectens (assembly GCF_019279795.1). NCBI lineage: Eukaryota > Metazoa > Chordata > Ceratodontiformes > Protopteridae > Protopterus > Protopterus annectens. The sequence continues at coordinate 1,348,131,759 of NC_056741.1, read as the reverse complement.
GGTCCTGTGTAACTTAAAATTAAATCATGTCATCATTTCTGATTTTCTAGACTTCATAAATCTTTTTTACAGCCTATAGTTTTAGAAATGATCATTAAACAATTTGTTGATATTATCAGAAAAGAAACCCCTCTAAGCTGGAGCTACCCATACACCAGGGGTGGCCCATGCTATCGGACTGCAGGACTGCAGCCCCCCACCTGTAAAAGGAATAAACCCACTACTGTAGACAAATTCCCCCACTACTGTAGACAACGAAATATAAACTTAAAAAAAGTTTATGAGAGTCCCGGAACCACGCATGCGTGCTTAGTTCCTCTGAATGCTGTGTTAGGCAGTCCAGAACTCTGCACGCATGCGTGGCATTCCTGTACTCCAGACTGCTCTGTTAGGCAGTCCAGATAAGGAAGGCAGGGAACTCCACCCTGGCAGCCCAGAGGTCTGTGCGGTGGTGACTGCACAGACTGGAAGAACAATGGACTGCATCGCCCGCAGGCTGGAGGCTCCAGCCTACTCACATCTCGCGGTGAGACCCAGAAAGCTGCACGGGCTGTTATGGAGGACAGGGAAACATTGGGCTGCTGCAGGACTTTGCAGAGGATGGAATAGCTCATGGAGGAGCTGCAGGGAATCATCGGGCTGCTGCAGGACTTTACAGAGGACAGAATAGCTGTGGGGAATCATCGGGCTGCTGCAGGACTTTACAGAGGACAGAATAGCTGCGGGGAATCATCAGGCTGCTGCAGGGCTTTGCTCATGAAGGATCTGCAGGGTGTGTGTGTGTGTGTGTGTGTCTGTGTGTCTGTGTGTGATTTTGTGTGTGTGTGTGTGTGTGTGTGTGTGTGTGTGTGTGTGTGTGTGTGTGTGTGTGTGTGTGTGTGCTCATGGAGGATCTGCAGGGTGTGTGCGCGCGTGTGTGTGTGTGTGCTCATAAAGGATCTGCAGGGTGTGTGTGTGTGTGTGTGTGTGTGTGTGTGTGTGTGTGTGTGTGTGTGCTCATGGAGGATCTGCAGGGTGTGTGTGTGTGTGTGTGTGTGTGTGTGTGTGTGTGTGTGTGTGTGTGTGTTCATTAGCTCGGATCTGTGTGTGTGTGTGTGTGTGTGTGTGTGTGTGTGTGTGTGTGTGTGTGTGTGTGTGTGTGTGTGCTCATGAAGGATCTGCAGGGTGTGTGTGTGTGTGTGTGTGTGTGTGTGTGTGTGTGTGTGTGTGTGTGTGTGCTCATGGAGGATCTGCAGGGTATGTGTGTGTGTGTGTGTGTGTGTGTGTGTGTGTGTGTGTGTGTGTGTGTGTGTGTGTGTGTGTGTGCGCTCATGAAGGATCTGCACGGTGTGTGTGTGCTCATGGAGGATCTGCAGGGTGTGTGTGTGTGTGTGTGTGTGTGTGTGTGTGTGTGTGTGTGTGTGTGTGTGTGTGCGTAAAATGCCCCAGTTGCTACATGGTGGTGGGTAGAGAATAAGGCTTAAACCCTGTACCTTGGGCCCAAGTGACAAGAGCCTGAATTCCCTACTCACCACCATATGCAAAACATTTGCAGATTTTTGCCTCATATTTGTTCTGTTCTGTTCTGTTCCTTATAAAATCTGTGGTTTCTGTATTTTTGTTACTTAACACAACCAGTAGTGCAGTGGTGCAGTGGTAGTGTTGCTATCTGACAGCTACAGGTTGTCTGGTTTGATTCTTGGCTGGGGTGCCTTCTGTGTGGAGTCTGCATGTCCTCCCTTGGGTTTGTGTGGGTTGCTCTGGTGTCCTCAGATATTTGCCCCTATTTTTTGGACTGTATTCCCCCATTATTGGCTTTGTCCAGGTTTTTTGTGCCAAGGTTGAGAGCTATGGTAATAACTGAACTCACTGAATATGTTTGGGGGCTGTATTCCCCCATTATTGGCTTTGTTCAAATGTTTTGTGCTAAGATGTTGACAGCTATGGTGAGAACTGAATTCACTAAATGGTAGCCATTTAAGTTTCAGTCTTCCTTTCTTTCATAAAACAGATGATTTGGCATAGTGGTATGCTGTTCTGAGTGTTTTGCACAGGGTCCTGGGTTCAATACTTGGCAGTGAAATGTATGGTGGTAACACATCATTTTATTCTAACAACTTTCCAACATTATGCAAGCAATGTTTAAAATGTGTCCCTATGTTTTGGTCTTTTATCCCCCCCCCCCACCAAATTTTGGATTTTTCCAGATGTCTTGTGCTGCAAAGTTCAGAGATGCAGTTGAGTGTCAAGTAGATTTTACAGGAAGCTGAGAGCTGCAGGGGAACAAAGGTTTGGTGCTGCTTATGCTGAGTCTGCTTGCACTGTTAATAGCACAATAGGTAGTATACTTGCATTTGATGCAGAAGGCTGTGAGTTCTACTCCCACAGTAGGTAAATGCACTGCTCATAAAGGGGGTGAATGCTGCACTCCTTTTTTTGAAGATAACTGCGGTGGTGGTGCTGCGGTAGCATTGTCGCCTCACAGTAAGACGTTGTCCTGTTCGATTCTCAGTTAGAGCGTCTTCTGTGTGGAGACATGCATGAATGGGCGTACCTTCATTGAAGGTTGTGCATCAGGGCTGGCAACTCGGCATGTAAAAATCTACTGCCAATCATTAGCGGACCAGAGTTCCGCTGTGGCGACCCCTAACTGGGAAAAGCCGAAAGACACAACAACCTAGTAACTATGAACCTGTTATCAGTTTGCCATCCATTCCCTATTGCAATATTACTAGTGGATTGTTTTTTTTAATGCAACTTAGGCAATTTATTCATCAAAGGCAACAGGCACTTTGTAGATGAAACAATGAAATAATAAAGTTGTTTGCTAGCTACAACCCTTTCATTAGTTACAGATTTCTTTAATGTGGAATTATTTAGATGAATTTTATTTCTTCAGAGATTGTGCATATTTACTGATACTGGTGGACTGTAGAAGTCTGAGTAGATTTTATGATAGAAATGTTCTGAATTGGGCAGTTTTGTTGTTATTGGCACATGCATTTTGTTTCATTGTTTACTGGAAAAATGTTCTGAATTGGGCAATTCTGTCATTATTGGTGCATGCATTTTGTTTCATTGTTTACTGGAAAAATGTTCTGAATTGGGCAATTCTGTCATTATTGGTGCATGCATTTTGTTTCATTGTTTACTGGAAAAATATTCAAAATAAATTTAAAATGCCCTCTAACAACTGCACTATATTGTAAAAGGAATATAATTTAATACAATCAGGAAGGTGTATCAAAGACCATGTGTATGTTTCATGTGGAAGGGGCCTATGATTTGAAAATGGCCCAAAGTTAATCTTTATCTGCCACTGGCAAAATGTATTTTCTTTGAATGTGAGTTTCAATGCTGTTTCAATGAATGTGAGTTTCAAGGCAGAGAAGTTTTAATGCTAAGTCTGTTTTCATTGTGGAGATTGCATTGTTTTATTTAGCAGATGTCTTAATGTTTGTGCTGTAAAATGCAAAATAAAACTTTCAAATGAAGTTCAAATCATCGTAGAAGTAAAGCAGTATGCACATTAGTGTTTATGGTAAATGGGGTGAAGTAGCCAAGTTATGGTTCATTGGAATGGCTGCAGGGGGGAGGCTCCATTAGACCATGATTTTGTGAGGGGGAAGGATGGCAAACTCAAAGACAGCCCCGGACGAACTATACCTCTCAACTGTCCAGATTTTCACAGAATGAATACATTTTTGCTTCTTATTTTTGGTTTGTTCCTCAAAAAATGTGTGGTTTTCTGGCAAATAATTTAGGAATTAAGTCACTAAATAATGACAGACACTGAGTTTCATACTTCATAACCTTCAGAAAAATGCATGCTAAAGCAAGGCCTGTTGTTCTATCAATTGTCTGTTTATACAACAATTTATAATACTGTTTATATGGTCCCCCAGTATATTTGGCCTTGTCCAGATTTCCTGCATTAACAGGTTGAGAGGTACGTGCAAATAAATTGCTTTATAGAATTAGGAATATCCAAACCTCTCAAATGTCCCCGGTTTTGGCTCAAAATGTTGCTCTCCCCTAATAATCCCACAGCAAAATAGCAATTTTGGAAGAAAACGTGGAGGGCTTACAATTAAGAAATAACTGTAATAATCAGAGTTATAGATTACTTTTATTTCAGAAATGCATGTAGATTCTTTTATTTTGTCAGCTGCTCAAGTTAGCAGTACTAATATTAAAAAAGTGTCCCTTCTTTGACAGGTTCCCAGCTGTATTGTGTGGCTATTTTATATTTTTGCATCACATTTTTGGTCCATTTTTCATAAAATTGTATTTTTTGGCAAATTAGTGGCAAATCATTAAAAACTGAAGTTAGAAAATAACAGACATTTGAGTTTCAGATTTCGTACCTTTCAGAAAATTCATACTAATGCAAGACCTACTATTCTATTATCTTTCTAAGTTTATAAGAGCAATATTTAAAAATTGTCCTTATTTTTGGGCCTTTGTCCCACTTCTATGCATGGCTCTGTCCATATTTCTTGTTTTGAGGTTGAGAGGTATGACAAATGTGTCAGGGCCATCACAGTCAGCCAGAGACATTTCAAATTGTGACATACTTGTTGCACCCCACCTCTCCCATGTAGTGACTCTGGATGTGTCGAAGCAAGGCAAGGAGCAGTTATGCAGTGTAAATGTGCAGAGTATCCCCCCATCCAAGGCTGACACAAGTGGTACTTTTATACTGTCCTTGATTTTGCAGAATGTTCTGGTTTCTATCATATTTTCATACTGTTGATTTATGCTTATTATTACTCAGAAAGTGCCTGTTGCTCTGTGTTTAAGTAGCAATGCTTTAATGACTATCAGGTAAGCTTGTCTGAGATTGTAAGATGCAAGTAAGCTTTAATAAGCATAATGTTAATGAATTGCCAACATTGAAAGCCTTTCTGTTGTTGCCATGCAGAGAATACTTACATAACTAGGTAATGTATAAGCCTTGGGCATTGAAATGCATATGACAGTATTTGTAATAAAGGACAGGATTACCTTATTTTAAGAAGCTCATTACATTTGTTGGAGACTTGCAGTCATCTTTGCAGGTTTTACCTGTGAATGAAACAGAATGCCAATCTATCATGTGTGGTCCATTACCTGTACAGTAATCCTGTAAGCAATGTATCTTGAGCTTGTTTCTTGTTTGCTTTACATTTTTTACTTTGATCATGTTTTCCCCATGAAACAAGTAGATAGTTGTCAGGCAGCAGGACTTTTTTGGATAAGAAGCATTTCTACAAGTGGGGGTATCACAGAGATTGCTACGTTCAGCATTTTACTTGGTACTTTAATAAAGCTGAATATAAATTATAATTAGAACTGCAGTGCAAGGAGAAGTGGTTTGAGTTGAGTGCTGCTTGTTTTTCTTATACTTGATTTTGACTGGCATTCCAGTAATGTATTTAAAAAGTAATTTATTTTTTCATGCCTCACAACCTTTTTATTTCCATCTAGATATTAAGTAAGCTGTCATGTAGCCAATGCATTGAAATATTTTTTCTTCTATACTTCATTTTGTCTTGATTGGACTCTCATAATGACAGTTTGGCACCCAGGGCAGTGTATTTAATTAAAGTTACAGTTTTTGTGGTTTTGAGCATAGCTCCTCCCCATTGTAGTTGGCCACACCCCTTCCCATTGACCCCACCCATTCATCTGTCTCCTGCAGCTCCCCTTTGATTTGAAGTCACCAGCCGCCACTGCCATACACCCAGGTCCTTAAATGAATGCACATTTTAAATCACTGTCTGCTGTATTAAACACCATTCATACATTCTACATCTCTCAAATCTTATATGCTTTGCTGTTGATACAGTTATCAACATATTATTCTCCTGTGCTCAAATGGTTTAAATTAGTCAAGCTATTTTGTCCTATCTGTCACAGATGTAACCTGTTTACCTATTTAAAGTTACCTGCATGTATACAATAAAGCACCACAAATGAAAAAGATAATTCTGAAGCTATGACATAGACGATTAGCCTGACTCAGACCTCTACAGAACATCCTGACTAACCTAGAGATTCACTTGTCCAACTGTTGTGTATTTGCCATGCCCCATTTGTAAGCCATGTAGCTATACATCTTATTAAAATGACACCAATAAATAGTTATTCTAATGTATTGATCATTGTTGTGTGTATGATCTTATCAAAGGCTGAAATTAAATCTATATAAATTACACCACAGCGTAATGTGTCATTTATAACGGTTATTGTATTATTATAGAACATCATGTTGCAGGTAAGTAGAGATCTATTTTCAGCATATGCATGCTTATGCAGAGTTTCAAGTCCTAGTCTTTTCAATTCTTCTCCGTTATTTTTCCATAAAAAATAAAGTAAAGTTATGGGTCTCTGTGACTATGGAATTGTCCTGGTCCCCTATTCCTTAAATTAATGTGTTTACCTTACAGACACAAAGTGCAGGGTTTGGTTCTCACATGGGGTAATTGGCTAGGCTTAAAATGACGCACAGGGGCAGTTAACCTAGTACTAATCTATGAAGCTATCAACCTATATGGGTTGAATAAGTGCATGTCTCCAGTCCTAAGGAGTCCCCTCATACTTCAATGACCTGGTGAATAACAACTACAATGACACGGTAAGTTCATGCTGAAGTGTTCTCAGGTCATTGTTGCTGACTCTGTTTCAACCATGTACTTTGTGTCCAATGTGCATTTTATTTTTCAATATAATCTAGTTTAATTTCAGTACCTGAAGTTAATGGGATATTCTTAGCACAATTTTTCACCACCTTTGTGCACCCAGAATTGTTTTGAATAAGATTTTGAAATATATGTATGAACTGTTGTGTTTGAGAATACATTTTATGATCTACACAATTTGTCAGTCTGTATGTTTTTAGTACTACCACAACTTGTACATTTATAAAATGTTGTTGTTGTTTCTTTCAGCTTTTCCCGGTTAGGGGTCGCCACAGCGGAACTTCGGTCTGCTAATGACTGGTAGCTGATTTTTACGTGCCGAGTTACCAGCCCTGATGCACAACCTTCAACGAAGGTACGCCCATTCACGCATGTCTCCACACAGAAGACGCTCTAGCTGAGAATCGAACCGGACAGCGTCTTACTGTGAGGCGACAATGCTACCGCAGCACTACCACCGCAGGTTTTTGTACATTTATAAAACGATTTTCTATTATGCACAATATCTTTATATACATTTTTTTCTAAAGTTTCCTGATCTTGTCTCACACTATGTTTAATTTGTCTGCCCAGGTCTATTATTTTGGTCTTCAAAGTTCTAGTTCTAGTTCGCCCTCACTCCCATTTCTTATATTTTTATCCAACATATTGCATGAATTCCACTTCTGCATTTCGCCAAACTGTTTAACATTCCTTCAGAAAGTGGTATCATTCTTTATTGTATGCACCACTTTCTGTTTGTGTCTTGTACTGTGGAGCTCAGGTTGTTACTGAAAAGGGTCTGTCAGCCAGTCCACTTACATGGTCACCAAACTGAAAGTAATATGTAAACAAACAAACAGCTGAGTAATGGGAACACATTAAATGATTTTATACAAAGATTAAGTTTAATTCATGGTACCTTAGAGAGCACAGCACAAATCTATTTGTTGTTCTACTTTTTTATTAAAATACACAATTAAATGTTTGTTTACAGGTACCATGTAATCTGTGTACATTATTGGTACAATTACAGGACATAAAACACAGTAGGTGGGTATTCATAAAGAAAACAATAGCACACTGTGTAAGGCTAAACTTTGCAGTAAGAATTATCATGCAGGACATATGCAGTTCAGAGATATTTGTACCATGATCATGGGAGTATGAAAATCTGAGTGGTCATTAGTATATACTTTCATAAGCATCATATTTGAGGGCGAACGTGAAAATATTTTATTTTGGTATGTGTGAATATGGCTGTTTGTGTCAACCATGTCTGTTAATTATAAAGATGTATACATATGTAAATAAATTCCATATGTGCAAGGATTTGCATACATACACATATGTATGTGTACCTAATTATATATTGAGATATGTATGTAACTATGCATGGCCAAAGGGAGTCACAAATTATGTTTTATAATTCCCACTACTTTTTTTAGATGACTTAGGTGTCAATTATGAGTTTGTTCTATGTTTTGTGTTTCGAACAAATTCAGTGATGATTGTTCACTGTACACGTGTCTGTGTGTGTGTGTGTGTGTTTATATATATATATATATATATATATATATATATATATATATACTCAGAACAAGATTTTCATTAAGTTTAGTTAGTTACACAAATATGGGTGTGGCTAATAGAGTGGAAGACAGTAATGTGATGCAGACTAGTCAGCAATCAGATATTCCAAAAGTATAATTCCATATTGCAGGATAACAACAGAACTTTTTGTGCCTTTGGGAAAGTGAATTGACAGAAAACTATGTATACAGTGTATGAATGTTGTATTACCTGGCCTAATATTCTATTCCATACTAAGTCATTATGGCTACATTAAAGAATACCAAGAAAAATTCAAACAAACCAAGGAAGCACAAATAGGCGAAAAAAACTCTCAGAGCCAAAATAAGTAAATGTTAGCGCTTTCGTTTACTGACATAAGCAAACTTCTTCAGACAAAGTGCAAACAGCACTGCTTCATTAAATACAAACAATTAATTACATCACCAACTAAATTGAGTTCCATGCCCACATTTAAAGAAATAGTTGAAAATATATATATATATAGAAAACTCAAATAAAACCATTTCTACACATGAAATGCAGACTTTAACATGAACGTCCAAATAAATAAAAATTAAACATTACATGATTTCCAAGAGTGGCTACATTAGCCTTGCATGTTTAACTACACCTCAGCATTATGTCAGACCTTTGCACAGACCTAAAGGTGACATCATCACACTGGTCATAGCTTGTGTATACTGTTGTGGATATTTGACAAGGTGATGGCAGTTCCATACTTGGACTGAGACAACACAGCCTTGTTTTCATTTGATGCATTCAAGTATGGAGTGCAGCAATGCAGGGCTTATCATCAATGTATAGCAGTTAGAGCAATCGCCAGAGGTGCCATATTGAGTAGGATCACTATTGTGTCACTGGCATGAGCTCTGCAGTCTAGTTGTCTAGATAATGCAATTTGTGTGAGCAGACTAGTTTTCATTCAGGGGCTGGGGTGTGCTTGTATGGCTTGGGTCATCCAGAAATATACTGGCAGGCATTATGTAAATGTCGTTGCTCATTCATGTCATGCTGAGTCTTCCAGTATGATGGCACTGTGTCTGGATACGTTTTGTCACGTCTCAGAACTACACAACACTGTGTTATGTGATGATATCATGTAACAGATGTACAGAAGTGGTTAATAGGTCTGTGAATACCATTCATGGATCTGGTCAAGGATACTGGTTCGCTAACATGTAGTTATGCCAGAATGAAAGTGTGCACATTTAGGCTCATAGATTCATGCATTAACAGTAGGCTATTGAGCCAGAGGAGCATTAGTAGCCTGGCCAAAATACCCCATATTGTAAGTACTCATTTGCATGGCTAATTTATAGTTACATTTAGACCCCTTTCAATGAGAGTTTCAGGGGCCAGACCTGGGCTGTACTTACAGTTGCACATCTATGTATCTAGGTTATGCTTAAAGAGGGTCAGGGAGCTACTTTGCATTATATCCAAAGGAAATCTTTTCTGTTAACAGGGGATTCTCTGGGATATATAGCTATCTTGCCAGCAAGTCCCATTTATGTTTTGGTAGAAGATGAGTTTTTTTGAACAGGTGTTTAGGATATTACTGAAAAATTATATTGTGCTGCTCTCTGCTTACTTCTGCTTGCTTGCTTGCTTACTGATGAATCAGAGACACATCATGACTCCATCTGTAGTCTGTTTAAAGTACCAAGCCTTTCAAATTGCACATTGATAAAGAAATATATTTTGCAGCTATAAGCACAGTCATAGATAACTTATTTTATAACAAACCACACATAGTCTGTCAGATTTGTAGCATATATTTACAAAGTTTTCCTTCATTACAGATATGAATGATGACTTCTACAAAATACCTCTCTCTGTCCTTCTCTCTCTGTCCTTCTCTCACATAACTGAATTACTACATAGAAAGCTAGTCACGAACACATTTCCTGGGAAGTCACATAATGTCTGTTTTTAGACTTTTCTATTGTCCTTTGTGATGTAAGCACTTTTGCTGATGTGAGGATGCCATTCTGAAAGGAAACATCTGTTTAAGCTGTTCCTACTAGAAAACATCACGTATTGCTGAATTTATAAAAAGGATGTCTGTTACAAACATGAGAAAATCATGTAATGCTTGTTTTCCAGTATTGCTTTCTTAGGCATTTCCTGATGCTGTGAAGAGAAGCCTGTCTGTTATACATATAGTATGAATGCACAGTGTAAACTCTATACATATATTCAAGCAAACTTTTTCTTTCAGCATATTTACAACATAATTAATTTCACCCTTATATTCATAGTATCTAACAATTCCTCTGTAATTAAAAATACTCAAAACATTTTATATAAAAACACATTAAGAAACAAAACCTTTAGTTTTTTTGATACAAGTTAAAATGCAATTTTACATAGTTAATACAATGAAAACATGTATTACTACCAAACCTGAATGTATTTAACAACTTTTTCTTTTGCAGACCATTCTGTGAAAATATTTTATCAGTTATGAGCTGTGTCTGTTTTAATTTTACTTGATTAATTTATTATTTTGCAATCACAGAATTTAATTTATGACTTAGAATTGTTTCATTAACTCTTTGCAACTGTTGAATTAACTATAAGAGACAATAACTATGTGCTACTACAAGCATTTATACACTACTGAAAACACACAATTTCAATGTCATTTTAACCATAACATTGTGGTCATGTCTTTGAACTGCCCATTAACATCTTGGTTGAATACTGATTACAATGTATCCTGATCAGTATGTATTTACACAGACTGTTTGCTATTTATGCATTTCAATCTAGTAGGTACCCTGGACCCATTTTTTTTTAAAACTTGTTTTTTCACACATATTTATTACTAGACATTCATTTAATTTGTACTGAATTCTTCTGCATTTGTACATACAAAGACTATCATTTGTACTGAATTCTTCTGCATACAATGACTATAAAGTACATTTAGTCTAATCTTACAAATTTAATAACATTAATATTAAGCAAAATCTTGGAAAATGTTTGTCTCTTTAGAAATATCTAGTGGAATTGCCACCAAATCCATATGTCCTGTTATTTTAAACTACATACTCAGCAATTAAAATATTCATGCTTTTTTATACCAACATTGTTTTGTCAAAAACATATTGAAAATAGTGACCATTCTTGCTATTAGAAACATTTATGCATTTTGCATATCTTTATTCTGTCTTGTATAGCTTTATCAATTTTAAGCCATCTCTTGTTTTTTTAAACCATCTCTTGTATAGCTTTACAATTTAACTGGTTGTAAATACAATTTAATTCTAAACAATACAATAATAACCATTATGATAGCTATTAACAACTTGTAAAATATCTTATCCTCTCAGGTTTAATCCAGTTTACCAGTATTTCTAATACACTAATACCTGTTTTTCCCTCCCCATAAAAGAGTATTGTCAAGAAGGAATGAGATATTTCTTCCTAAAGCTTTATTTTAGAACCTTATTATTTATTTTTATGTAGCTTTATTTCAGACCCTTGTCACAGTCTGTTTATACAGTCAGTGTAAAACTGAGAAAGTGCCCCTCCCTCTTATACAGTCAGTGTAAAACTGAGAAAGTACCCCTCCCCCTGTAGTACTTCAGCACTGTTTACCTGCCCTATGCTGTGAAAATAGAATGTATGTCAGCCTAAGACTATGGTTACACATTATTATAGACCCCTGTCTGATTTGATAATTTTTTCTAAAGCTTTTGCTGTTTACTACCTCTACCTCTAGTAGGTATTTACACCCTCCTGCACAATTGATTTGAACTATATGTATACTATAGCCCATTTGCTGGCTGTACTTGATGCAACTGAGGTTTTTTGTCCTTTTAACATTTACTTGCAAACAGATTATCAGTGACATCTATGCACAATTGTGGCATTTTATGACAATTACTAAATAGTGTTGCCTGTAAACATTTTAACAATTATGTTTTAATAACAATGATGTTTTAGAAAAACTCAAGTTACTTATCTGGCAATCAGTCTTGTTTATCTTATCTTTCCAGCATTTCCTGTAACTATTCATTCAGTCTAGGAAGGTTAGAGCTCACATTTCATATTCTGTAAACTATAGTTAATTCTTTTAGCATTTTTCCTTTAATGTGATTTGCATAACTATGCATTTATACAACATAAATAGACATCATTTTACAATTACCTTACATGGATTTCAGTATTTTTATTTATTTATCTATTTAACTATTTAACTGTCCTGCCATTAATTTTACAAAAACTGTTTGACTAATACCATCTGTGATTTTCTTTTTAAAATTCAGAATTTTAACTGTTTGGTGTTACTATATAATTATAAACAAATTGTAAAAAACAAAATAGATATTAGTTTAACCAACACATTTATATTTATATTATTTATATTTGCTGTTGTCTGCCTGTTATTCTTGTGTATTGTAACAGATGTACTCTAGATGAAAAGAACACACATGCATGTCTGTCTTGTATCTGTATATCTTTATACAAGCATGTCATGTCTTGTGACTTTAAATTTTTACTCTTATCAACTATTTTTATTTAATTTTTATACACTAGAACAGTTTTGTTTACCTTTTGACTATGCTAATGAATGGTATTCATATGCTTTACTTTACTGTAGTACTGATATATGTCTTGCTTTAACTGAATGAAAGTAAAACATTTAAGAATGATTTGTCCAGACATCAGATCCTACCATCCTACCATGTATGTTTAACCATTTTCAAAACATAAACATATTATAAAATATATTTCTTTTGCACAGATTAGCTGTGTATGCAGGAAATTCCCAGTCTTTGTCAGTTGAGCTAATTTATTTTCTTTATCCTGCAATTTCTGTTGAATTTCCTGTGATATTGCATGGTCTTTCTGACATTCTTTAGTAAGCTGTTCTGCTGAATTTGAAACTCCTATGCACTTTTGAAAAGATGTGTGTATAACTTGTCTAAGCTTCCTGAACTCATTGTGTCTGTCTTTTAGAAGTTTATTACATTTCTTTGTAACAAAATGTACTTGAGTTTCTATCAGTAACTGATTTGACTGTTGTTGCAACTTTGAAATAAACCTTTTACATCTGGTGACAGAACATAACTGTCTAACATTTGAATATAATGTCAACATAATAACTTTTCTTGGTTCTTTACCTTTACAATTTTTGTCTGTACAGTCTAACCTTTGGATAATGTCATGCACTGTATTTTTATGACATTGTACACACAATAAACATTTTATACCACACAGGATTTTATTTCAGATACCAGTCAAATATTATAATCCATTTGCATAATGCCTTACTATCAAATTGCAATTCATTTGCATAATGCCTTACTACTAACTTGCCCTAATAAGGTTTTACATTTACTAATATGCTGTATATACATTTATTCTGTTATTATTATTACCTCTATGGCATTCATACTGTATGTAACACAGAATAATTTTCTTACCAGTCAACAGACAGGCAGATGGCCAAGCTGCTTTACTGTAGATGGTTGAAAAGTTTCTGTAGTCACTTGTGAAGTTGGTACAGCAAAACTGGCAGATTCAGTCTTACATCTTCGTCTTGTACCTTTTCTGGAGAATTTATGGAACTGCTCCACCTTCCTGCAATGCAGTCTCACCGGATTTAGACGTCTATTAAACTGTATTGCTACAAACTGTTGAGAACTGTAGAAATCTGAAGTACTTCACATAAACGTTACTGTGCTTTTACAGGAGTGACATTACCCATTCACTCCCCCTGTTTTTGGATGCAGGCTAGGAACGTTGTCAAAGGATCACCATTGAAAAATTATATTGAGCTTACTGGATCCAAAGTATCACGTCAGGGTCACCATTGAAAAATTATATTGTGCTGCTCTCTGCTTACTTCTGCTTGCTTGCTTGCTTACTGATGAATCAGAGACACATCATGACTCCATCTGTAGTCTGTTTAAAGTACCAAGCCTTTCAAATTGCACATTGATAAAGAAATATATTTTGCAGCTATAAGCACAGTCATAGATAACTTATTTTATAACAAACCACACGTAGTCTGTCAGATTTGTAGCATATATTTACAAAGTTTTCCTTCATTACAGATATGAATGATGACTTCTACAAAATACCTCTCTCTGTCCTTCTCTCTCTGTCCTTCTCTCACATAACTGAATTACTACATAGAAAGCTAGTCACGAACACATTTCCTGGGAAGTCACATAATGTCTGTTTTTAGACTTTTCTATTGTCCTTTTGTGATGTAAGCACTTTTGCTGATGTGAGGATGCCATTCTGAAAGGAAACATCTGTTTAAGCTGTTCCTACTAGAAAAACATCACGTATTGCTGAATTTATAAAAAAGGATGTCTGTTACAAACATGAGAAAATCATGTAATGCTTGTTTTCCAGTATTGCTTTCTTAGGCATTTCCTGATGCTGTGAAGAGAAGCCTGTCTGTTATACATATAGTATGAATGCACAGTGTAAACTCTATACATATATTCAAGCAAACTTTTTCTTTCAGCATATTTACAACATAATTAATTTCACCCTTATATTCATAATATCTAACAATTACTAGTTCTGCAGATATGTAGCAGGTGACAGTGGACCAGATCATTTGAGGCTATGCAGGTTAGACAGACATTACCTCTCCAGAGTGTATAGGAAAACAGAAAAGAGACAAAGTGCTTACAGCCTGTCTGGGTAACTCAAGAAAGACATACCCTTGATTATTGTAATGAGAAAACAATGCAGTCTCTCAAGCTGGGTCATGTGCTTACAAAGGGTACATTATACTCTGTTAACCACCCCTGCTGATTAGGTAAAATGATTTCCTAATATTATTGGATACATAATGATCAAAAGATAATTAATTGTCAGTGAAAGTGCTCAGGTCCATAATGACCAGGTCAGTTTTGGCTAAAGACATAGCACTGGTGCTGAATTTCTTGGCATGTAGTTTTAGTGTGTGCTCCAGGCACCACTTATTGCTGCATGCTAGACCCTCTTGAAAAATCTAGAAGTAAGATGGCGTGGTAGTAACACTACAAGCCCTTGATGTTAGCCTTGACAGTAGAAACGTAAATACCAAAGGCAAGTGGTCCTGGAATTGATCACTGGGGGATACCATAGGTGAATACTCTTTTCAAAGAGAGTATGCCTCCCATCTAATAGACTTGGGTATGACCATTAATTAGCCAGTTTGTTGTCTAGCAGGTAACGTATGAGTTTACATTTAGTTTACTTAGCTTATCGATTATGCCAGAATGTAGGGTGGTATCAAGTGCCACATATAGGCAATGTAGAACAGTAACTCCCTGGGCGTGCAGTAACAAGTCACGCCTAAAACCCAACCCACTACCCAACACCCGGTGACATGTTGGAGTAATGAATGCATATTCATGCTGATGTCTTCAAGGGTCGCATGAATAAAAAAAAAATATATATATATATATATATATATATATATATATATATATATTTTTTTTTTTTTTTTTTTTGCAGGGGGCTGCACTCCCCCTGTACCCCCCACACTCCCTGCAAATTAAATATAGCAACTACGAGAGAGAGATCTCACTACAGTGAGGAAATGGATAAATCATGCCCAGTTGGCACGGCAATCACACAAGCCACAACCATTTCTGTGCAGAAAGCCTGGAGAGGTACTACTACAAAGCCTATATATATATATATATATATATATACAGATATATATAAACATAAAATAAAGACATACCGAGTCACCCATTTGCTTAGTTGTGGGATTTATTTCCATATTGGGAACTGGGTAAGTAGTCTGGTCAGCAATGCATCTCGGCCACAACAGGGAACCGTTAGAGAAAATGAGGAGAATTACAGTAGTAAGACCTGCATTATCAGATATGTAGCAAATACAGAATTTATCCATATTCAAGAATGCCTTGAAGTGCACGTCTGTCAGTAAAACGTAGAGGCTGTTGTTTTCAAACCACATGATTATAAACATAGACTGTGTTACAATACATACATACATATGCACATACATAGAAAAATAGCTACTATAACTTGTCATAATATAGGATCAATGGCATGAGATTTTGTTTGCAGCACTTAATTTTTACTGCCTTAGCAAAAAAGTAGCCCTCTAATTACCTACTGTAGTATAGTATGAATGGCACCGAAAAGTATATGAGTAAATGTACAGACTGCATTTTCCTCAACTTTCAAATGCTAAATCAGTGCAAACTAATTGTACTTCAATCAAACATTCAGGAAAGTGTGAAAGCTCAAAACATTTTACTACAATGAATGGCTGAAAAAAGTGAGAAAAGAAATTATGTAGGATAAAATCAGTATTAAACAAATAGTTATGGTGTGATTTTGAAGGACAACATAATGCATCAGCGGCTTTGTTTAACTGTCTTAACCCACCGGATGCAGAGTAGGAAGCGCCACCCAAACCCTACCCAACAACCAGCAGCAGGTGACATTGTACTAAATTCATGAATAAACATTTTGAAGTTTTACTTGTCTGCATGAATGTTCATCTGGGATTGTCAGCATGCGGAAAGCAGATAGTGCAGACTTGTTAGTTTACTAAAGAGATACAGGCCACAGTACAAAGATGCAGTTTAGACAATCAGTGCTTTAGTACTTGAGGTGAAAACACGAACATCCCTGCAAACAGCAGCTACAGTTCTGAGCTCCTGTAGTGTTACATAGACATCTGTTACCAGTGAACCAAAAGGAGACAGGTCTTGGGACTACAGTGATTTTTTTACAAAAAGATACTTATAGTGCAGAACTTTCATTTACTTATTTAATTTTTGTCTTCTGTGTCATTTTCATTTACACACTGAGCAGCTTTTTAGCTGAAGCATTAAGTTTGACTGCTGCTGTTTGCAACCTCATCAGTGCTTCTTGGCAAGTGCCTTGCCAATGGTGCAGGAATGCAAACCAGGTGTTCACACACAGACACACACACACACAAATCTTAATTTTTCTCTTCACTTTTGCAGGGGGACAAGCCCCCCTGCACCCCCTCTGTGGGGGGCTGCACCCTGCAACACCCGTGCTTAAATATACCAACTCTGAGATCGCACTACATTGAGGAAGAGGGTAAACTACAATTAGATAATGAATATTCATGATGTCAGATGCAGTTCTGCATGGCATATCAATCATGCATCATTTGCATTCTACATCACAGCCAGTAGGAATGTCAGTCACTCTGACCTTGCACATTCCTGCACAAAATGGCCAATGGGTTAAGACAGTGCAACAAAGCCACATCAGCTAATGAGAAAATACTTTTAGAACAGAGATTAGACTCAGGTCCAAAGCTACCTGACATTTTAAGAGAAAAGATGCAAAATATTTTATTCTTTTAGAATATTAGGACATTTGCTACTGAACAGGTTTCTTTGCAGGGCACAACTGTCCAAAGCAATGGTGTTCTGCAAAATGAGGAAAAATCTGTATACAGTAAACTCTCAGTTAACCGGAATTCAAGCAACCAGCAAAAAAAAAATTGAAGGAATACAGTACAATTTTCATGTGTTGCACTTTGCTTCCCCCCTTTCAGAAACATACCTTATGTTTTTTAGAGTTTTAACAAGGAAGATAGGAACAAACTCCCTCTCTCCCCACTCTGAGAACAAGTCAAACCAAACAAATAGTCAGTGATAGGAGTAATATATTACAATATGTAATATATTACTGTAATATATTACAGTTTCTAGTAACTTGTAATATAACTAGTTACCTTTTCAAAATAGTAACCAGTAATAGTAATATATTACTTTTTTTAGTAACTGGTAACTTAAATGTGAGTTACTTTTGCATAAACCAGTGGTTCTCAATGTGGGTGATATAGCCTCCTAAAGAGAGATGGAAAACTTCTGGGGTCCCTATATAGTATGGATAGTAATCAGATGTTAGGAGGTAATACACACTTTGAAATGGCAATTTGGATAAAAAATTACAACATAATGTTGGCACAACTCATAGCACATTCCATTCACAACAGATCATTAGAATTAGTCTGAAGTAAAATTTACTTCATTTTTTTTAGCACTGCAAGGAGGTGAACGCTAATGATGACCAGACTCCAGCCCTGCCCTGGTACTGTGGGACTCTGACCCACTAAAACATCCCCTAACACTGTGACAATTCCAGCCTGCTAGAGATCATATCCTTACATTGCAGTATAATAAATGGCATTTGTTCTTCATGCCACCATCATTTATCAGTTGAGCACCCAATGCCCCAACCCACTGCACCAAGCAGGACTCTTCAAGTGGATCTATGATCAACCAACTTTTGTCTTGACAATTTTTTGTTATGTTCTATTTAAAATTCTTTTCAGGTTTCGATTTTTAGTTGCTGAAAATAGACAAAATGTGACAGCTGCTGGCTGGTTTGGTTTAATTATTATCTGTGACTCTCTAGCTATAAAGCCCTGTCTTCTTCGTCTCCTTTCAGCTGTGCCGTTAGGGATCACCACTGTGGATCATCAGTCTGCAGAACAAGTGACAGTGGAGTTTTACATTGTTGAGTTGCCAGCCCAGCTCCCAACCGTCTTCAGAAGGCACACACATGCACACACTCACACCTAAGGCAAATTTAGAATGTCTAATCCACCTGCAGCATGTCTTGGGAATGTGGGAGGAAACTGGAAAACACTGAGGAAACCCACTTGAACACAGGGAGTGTAGATCATAGTGTGTGTGTTGTACTTTTAAAGCCACTGTAGTTCATGAGTACATGCATAAAGAGTACTGATCACGTGCAAGCAGAGTGGCATTGTGTGTAAGCATCTGGAGTGAAAGCATGTATGTGTGTAGCAGACAGTCAGTTAGCTAGTTCGTTTAAGTTTTATGTTCCAGTCATCCATCCTGATGTGTTTGTGTATAATAAATATCTTAAACAAACACCCAAGCCTCATCGTCTTATTTGAATACACAAGACGAGTGACATGTTGTCAGAATGGGATCCAAAGTCAAAACTTCTTAAAACCATAAGGCGCACACTCAGAAATGGAGGAATATACAACAGTGGCTCAAACGACTTATAAACAGGTCAGAAAAATTTTCCAGGTTCTTAAACTCATTTAAATGATTTTTCCCTCAATTAATATAAAGCGAAGCATTCTAAACCAATTACTGAATAAACAAAATGTTCAAAATTGAAATATACTGAAAAAAGTACTTGAAATAATTACGAAAACATTTGAAAAAATATCCGAATCATATAAAATGTTCAAAAAAGAGAAAACAATTGTATTTTTTCGCAATGTACTACTTTTTCACATTAACTAAAGCTATTCAAAGTATCTAAAGTGTGCAAAGTGTTGGCAGTGTGTTCAATATTGCAGTACAGTATTTTCAGAGAGTAATGTTATTTCAAAGAGTCTGTTGTGCAGCTGAATATAATTAGAAGTACCTGGTGTGTGTTTGACACTTATTTGGTATGGCAGAGGCATGTCAGAGACCTGGTCCTCTTGTGTTTGATAATAATATTGCTGAAAATTGGAGAGTGTTTGAGCAAGAATATATTTTCATACAGGCTCCTTTTTCTAATAAAGACGCATGTACAAAAGCATTTTTTTCTGCTTAATTTAGCTGGTTCAGAAGCCATTGAGAGAGAGCATTCATTTGTGTATGCATCTGCTGTTTATGCAGAGGAGGAGGATTACTTCCCTATTGTGGTACAGGCTGAAATGCGGAAAGACTCTGAGTGCTTAAAATGTAGATTTAGAGAAATGTGCAGCCCTCAAATGAATATTACAGTGGAAAGGCACATATTTTATACAAAAGATCAAAAGCCTGGTGAAACTTTTGCAGCATATATAGCTGACTTGAGAAACAAGGCAAAAACGTGCAGATTTGGTGATCTGAGAGATGAGTTGATAAAAGACAAGCTTGTGTGCGGTGTTAATAATGATGCAGTAAGAAAGAGTTTGCTTTGAGACAGATTTAACTTTAAGCAAAACCACAGAGATTTGTCAGATATATCAGCTTATAGAAAAGTACACAAATATGTTTACAAATGAGAACGTTTGCAGTTTCTTCCTGCATGAATGTTGATAGTATGCAGCACAAGGTTAAAAGGTGTAGGCCAAAGGGTTTGGCTCCCACAATGAAACCCAGGGCAACTTTAGTAAAACCCAGGGCACACACAGTAAAACTGAAAGGTGATGTAGCAAAACCCATGGTAAGTCTCATAGTCAACTGTTGTAATTGTGGAGGCAGTCATGAACATAAATGAGCAAAGTGCTTAGCTTTTGGTCAGCAATGCCACAGATGCAAAAAGTGGAATCACTTCAGAAAGCTTTGTAAATCTAGAGGTACATTCTTTTATTAAGAGAGAGCATTCCAAGAAGCAAGTTGATCAAATAGAAAGCTGCAACCCTACTTTTTATGTTGATTGTGTCTCTGTGCTTGAGGAAAAGGTTAATGCAGTAGATTTGTTGGCAAAGAGTGAAGTATTTTGTACTGTACTGATTAATGGGAGATCTGTAGAGCACAAAGTTGATACTGGTTCAAAGTGCAATGTCATGTCAGCAGAAATGTTTGCTAAGGTAAAAACAGGTGAAAAACTTTATTTGGCAAAGTAAGCAAAGCTTGTTGCTTATGGCGTTTAAGAGATCCAAACCGGAGGCTCAGTAGTGCTTTCATGCTATTCTGCTGGGAACAGCCATGACTTGCAGTTTTGCATAGTCAAAAGACACGTGCAATCATTGTTAGGCCTCAAAGATAGTTTGAAAATGGGACTGATGCATTTAATAAGGAAGTCCACCATGTAAGCATTAACAACAATGAAGGTTTCACATAGAATATTTTTTTCTGAATATGCTGATATTTTCAAAGATATGCTTGGCAAACTCCTCGTTACATACTCCATTAAGTTAGACCACTAGGTAAGGCCAGTTGTCAGACTAGCACAGAAGGTTCCAGTAGCAATGCAGGCAAAGTAAAAACAGAGCTAGACAGAATGGCACATCTAGCAGTAATTTTTCCAATTATAATCTAACCAGTCATTTCTTTGAATGTGAGTTTTAGTGCCATTTCAATGAATGTGAGTTTCAAGGGCAGAGATATTTATGTGGTCATGCTAAGTCTATTTCACTGTGAGACTGTATTGTTTGTTTAGCAAATGGTTATCAGTGTTTGTGCTCTTTTGTACCATTGTAGAAGTAAAGAAAGCAATATGTACACTGACAGGTTTGAACAGTGTTTATGGTAACTGGGGAGAAATAGCCAAGTAATGGAACACTGGAATTGTTGGGTATTGGGCTGCTTTGGGGGATAGGGGGTTGCCAAAGGAAGGGCTGCTCTGGGGGGGACCTCAATGCGAATTAGCAGTAATTGCTTTATATGGACAAATTGAAACCTGTTTAACAGAGCCAAAGCTGTTCAAGCAGACCAGTGGGTTCATTTAAGGTTGACTGGGGAGCATTCCACACAGGACAGGACTTCACTTTTTTTTTTTTTTTGCTAAAATAAAAGTTTACTCTTGCAGCATTTCAATTGTTTATGCTATTCCATATACATATTCAAATATAAAAGTGTTTTATTCATCTATT
This sequence comes from Protopterus annectens, assembly GCF_019279795.1. NCBI lineage: Eukaryota > Metazoa > Chordata > Ceratodontiformes > Protopteridae > Protopterus > Protopterus annectens. Next base: position 1,348,109,985 of record NC_056741.1, on the reverse strand, counting down.
CAAAAAAAAAAATTCATTCACTGCAGGTTCATGTTTTCAAAAACATTTAACTTTATCTTTTTTTTTTTTTGTATTTCTGGCAGTCCCTTTACTTTAAGCTTCAGCCAGTCAGATACACATTTTGACAGACGCTTCAGTTAAGAAAGATTAAAAGTAGTTTCCATTTGCAATATATATATTCCAGGTACATCCATTTATTTTTCTGCTTAATGCTTTCAGAAATGGAAAGTCAAAGTTCATTTGAACAATCTGTGTACATGGAATTATTTGACCTAATTATGAATGATGGAAAAAAACATTGATGTGAAATGCAAGCGATGTTCGCCGACAAAGAAGCCCTACAGAACTGCGTTAAACAGTACATCGAATTTAAAAAAGCATTTTCAGACATCACATCCTATCACAATTGGAAAGCTAAATAGTCTGAAGAGGAAAGTATTTGATTCAGGGGCTGACAAGTTGGACAAGGAATCATTGACACAGCCATCTATAGCAGCAGTCATTGGTTCTGGTCATGTCACACAGTCCAAGGTGGATAGTTTGATCACTGATTTCGTGGTGAATGACATGCAGTGTTTCAACATTGCTGAACAGCCATCCCTCATCAACCTTGTAACTGGCCTGCAACCAGGAAAGGTGGTCATGAGCAGGAAAGCTCTTGCTGAATGAGCTGAGAAGCAGTTCAGTGATATGAAAGAGAATCTGATGGAAACCTCAGCAACAAAAAAAAACTGCCACTAAAACCAGTAACACAAATACAGAGACGGAGCAGAGAAATAAAACAAGACCAAAAACTCAGACTTTTTAATGTTAGTGTTTTTGTCCAGATATAATAAAACAAACGTCTTCAGGAAACCTTAGCAAGCATTTCAACTGTTTGTACAATGGCTGACATTTGGACTCATCAGAATCACAGTTTTGTTGGTGCCACCTCCCACTGTATTGACTGTGACACACTTCAAAGAAAGCTGCTTTGTCATGCTGAAGATTACAGGGGAGGCACACATATGATTTCATAGCATTAACTCTTGAAAGCATTCCCATCAAGACAAGATAGCTCAAAAGGTGTGTGCAGCAATTACTGACAATGGCAGAAATTTTGTAAAGGCTTTCACTGTCTTCTCAGAATGTGAGGGATCTGAGACTACAAGCATTCTGTCCCAAGACGAGGATGATGATGGTGAAGTGATTTACAACAGAGTGACAGCTGTGTTGAGTCAATCAGGGCAAAGCGAGAACACCTATTCACTGACTCCCCATCTGAGATGTGCAGCAAACACATTGAATCTAGCTGCCGTTCACAATGCTGAATCTGCTTGACGCACAGTATAAAAAGATCATGTGAAGCACCATGGCCAAATGCTATGCTGCTTGGAACAAGACTAGTCGCAGCACCCAAGCTGCTGAGATGGTTAGAAATAAGTATGATCTGGCATTGATTACTCCCAATGTGACACAGTGTAATTCCACTTTTTACGTGATGGAGAGAATTCGCCTCATTGCAACTTGGGGTGAAGGCTTGCTGAATGAGATATATGAACACATTGGAGTTGCCATCTTTAGGCCTGCAGAAATTACCTTTGTTGCTGAGTTTGTGCAGGCAATGCAGCCCCTGGCAATGGCTCTGGACATCCTGCAGTCAGAGCTAAAAAGCTTCATGGGAATACTGATCCCCACCAATACATACATGAAAAACAAATTGTCTGAAGCCAGGCAGTCTGTGAAGCTTGTTGTGCTGCTAGCTGATGCTCTTCTTAAAGGTATTGAGGCTCAGTTCCATCACCTTCTGAAGCGTGAAGAGCTCATTCTGGCTAGCATAGTGCATCCACAGTTCTGTTTGCAATGGATGGACAATGAAGAGCAGAAACTCAGAGGCAAGGCTGTGCTCCTTGATGCCATGCAGAAACTAGAGGAAACTGCATGTGGGTCATCTGAAGTTTCTGCATTAACTGCCAAAGACAGCTTCTTCAGCTTCAGAGTGTTGACACCAGCCAGTGTCAGCATATCTTCTCAGATAGACATGTATCTGGCTGACCCTTTCAGAGAAATATCTTTTCTCAACAGTTACCCTATAGTCAAGATATTTATGAACACCAATACAGCTCTGCCATCTAGTGCACCCGCTGAACGCCTATTCAGTCTTGGTGGACAAGTGCTGGATGCAAGAAGAAATAGACTCACCGACGAACACTGAAATGTTGCTCCTTCTTCGAGCCAACATAAATGTGTAGTCATTGTGAATAGCTACATAAAGTGATATTTTGGTTGACTTTGTTATGTTAACAGCCTTGTTAGACTTATATGACATTTTCTGTAAGCATTTCTTGTCAGCAGTATTAGTTTTAGCAGATTAGCCTAATGTACATTGTTGAAGATTTGATGGGTTGTAACATGTTATGGGTCTTGTGTTGCTTGCTGTGTGTACTTTGGTTTAAGTATTAAACTGTGAGACTCTGACTATAAAGACTAGTCTGTAGGACTTTGTAAAATGCTATTCATCATTACTGTAACACTGTGTATACAACTGCAATACACTCGGATTCATGTGCAGTAAGCATGTATTCCTCACACACAAGTATTGTATAAGTAAATCTGAATATGAGAATTGATAAACTATACTTATGTAAAAGTAACTCAACAGTAACTAGTTACTTTTAATTAGTAACAGTAATATATTACTTTTTTAGAAAAGTAATAAGTAATAGTAATATATTACTTTCACTTAAAAGTAACTAGTAATAGTAACTTATTACTTTTATAAGTAATCAACACAGCACTGCAAATAGTATAGGGTACAGTATTAATCAGGCCTGTTTTTAACAGTAACTGTCAAGCAACCAGAAACTAGTTATCTGGCATCTACCAATCCCCATGGGTGCTGGTAATATGAGAGTTTACTGTAATTATAAAAGTGTACCTGCATGAATACAGACACACTGACAAGCAACACTAATAACAGACCATATGAAAAATTACTACCAGTGGAGGGTTTGTAGCAACAGGCATGAAACAAAAATACTATTGCTTTGGCTTAAATAGACACAGCTTTGCAAAAACAAGTACACAGTAAAGTAGACATCATTTCATTGCTACAGAGGCTCCAGGTCTGTGTGTGACAAGATAGCATCTCCAGCTGAGTAAAATCCAGTCATTCAACAAATCTAATTGGCAACTGGACTGGTGGGGGAAGGAAAATACGAAATGGCAAACTTCTACTGTAAACTCTTAGCACTTCTTATAACAACCCCCACCTGCAGTATGCTAACAAGGCTCTTTGAAAACCTTCCCTCTGGATTAATGTGGTTTACACAGTACTAAAATGTAAACTCCTCTAGCAAAAAAAAAAAATCTGAGATAGTGCCCCTTTAAAGAAACATATAAAATTTAACATACATTGAACTGCAGACTTTTGTCATACTCAAGAGAACTTAACTGTTTAGAAACTCTAACGTAATTCATATTCTACCTGTACTCTGTATTGCTATTACTTAGTACTGCAGATATGTTTATGTAACAGCAAAATCCTTGCAGATGAAAAACTTGTCAGTGCTTATAGCTTTCTCCCTTCTCAATGTCACAGAGGTTCACATTACAATTCTTCCTGTCAAGAGTGATGCAAGACTGAATGCTGTGTTATGAAACTGATTATAAGTTAAAGGGGAAAATGAACTCTGAAGTAACTCTAGGGAGCAGACATCACAATTTCCTGGTAATGAATAATGAAGTGTGCCTGGCATGTAGGTAGACTTGTCTGCAGCTATTGCTGTGTGTGTGTGTGTGTGTGTGTGTGTGTGTGTGTGTGTGTGTGAGTGGGTGAGGGGAGGCTGTAGTACTTGTGGCTCCTTAGTGTTTTTCACTGTTGACAATATCTGACGTTAATTGCTGAAGCAGAACTAGGTGAGGTTATACTTTGTGATGTAAACTGTTAGTACCTGTGTGCATGTAAATGCATAAATAATAATTCTGCTTTATGCATTTAATACCTTACCAATTCTTCCTGCCTCAGTGGTAGAAAGGTAAACGTGTCTATCTTATCCATCTTAGGGGCTGGATAAAAAAATGTTGAAAAGAACTACAGACATTATCAGGAAGATGACAGTACATAATTCTTTATTTCCCTGTTTATCATCTTTTGGCACACACACACACACACACACACACACACACACACACACACACACACACACACACACACACACACACACACACACTGGACAGACAAACAGCAAGAATTATAAAGGACTGGAGAGATTCTAATGATGTATGCTAGTCAACTTTTATAGTAGCAGGTCCAGTAAAAAGTGGCAACAAAGAGAAAAATTATTCTGAAGAAGATTCTGTTCAGAACAGACATTGATTCAAAAAAGAGCATACATCCTACCATGTTCTTCTTTATTCTTAGTGCAAAAACATAAAACAAGCTTTTCCCACAATATAATGAACTGTTCGTCAGTCCCAGTGAAAAAATAATGACTTACCATTATCCTGGATTAGTTCTTCTTGTTCTGCGTCCTGACCAGGGATATCACCAAAAGGGGTATTGGGGTTAAAGATAGTCTGCAAAACTGCCTTATCATTGATTGTAGCCATCTCTGTATTGTCCAGTACAAAGAAGAATAAAATTGATTTTTCTTCTAAAAACTAAACTTTTCAGGGAAACCAGCAAGAAGTATGCTATTAAGTTGATTAAACCAGTATGTTTTCACTGTGCTGCAGAGATTAAAAGATGCTTCCAACCAATAGAATAGGGGGTGGAGAAGCTACGTGTACAGAGGTGTTACGTTAAGGCTTTTGAGTTGTTTATTTAAACTTTGCATCTAGTACTACTCAAATTAGCTTAACCTAAAGCCTATGTTACAGAGTTTCAAATAGTTAAAGAGAAACATGTGAACAAATTAGAAAACGACTAGTAATATGTGAATATAGCAAAAAGCATTCAGCAGATATCAGCTGAGTAACTGCTTGATTGTGTTCTAGTCAGTATCTTTAAAATGTGAACAAAACATATTTCCTGGAGAGGAGTTGTACAGCATTGTTGACTGCCTCTATACTGTCTGTATTCCTTACAGAAACTGTCCCTATCTGTTTCAAATAAAAGAATCAAATCTAAGGAAAACTGAGAATGATCTCTATCTGGAAAGTATCCCATGTTATACCTCTACATAAAGGCGGTAGCTCCATAGAACTATCAAACTTCAGGCCCATAGCCATTCTATCTCCTCTAGCTAAAATAATGGAAAAAATGTGTCCATAAACAACTCATGTACCACCTAATTCAAAGTAAGCTGCTGGCTGACTCTCAGCACGGCTTCAGGCCATACCACAGCACCACCTCAGCTCTTCTCTTTCTCTAATGTCATTAACCATAACCGTAATAACAACCTACTTTTCCTCTGTTCTCTTTCTAGATCTATCCAAGGCTTTTGATATGGTTCATAGGTAGGTACTAGGCTATTGGCCCTGGGGCCTATACAAGCCCAGCCAAAAAGGTACCCTGGCTTTTGCCACCAAAGAAAATTATTTTCCTGTGCCACTATCGAGCAGAGCCACAGAGGTGATCCCCGGGGTGAAATTCCTATTTCCCATCCAATCATCAAGATTTTTCTTGAAGAGTGCTAATGAGGAGCTTTGTTTGATATAGATAGGTAGTTTGTTCCAGAGTATGGGAAGTCTCTGGGACAGGAATCTATCCCTCCGGCATGTTCTGTTTATTGTGGTGACAAGGTTTAGGTCCCTAGAGCGTGTAGCTCAGAGGGATTGGGATTTCTTTAAGTGGAGCATGTCCAACAGCTCTGGGTTTGACATAGCTTTGTATGTTAGGCAGCGATCACCTCTGAGTAGGTGATATGCGGCAGAGTAAAGATGGAGTTTTTTGAGACTGTCTGCGTAGGGCATCTGTTTGAGGTGGGTAATCCTCTTTGTGAGGTATTTCTGTGGCCTTTCCAGTTGTTGTAGATGTCTTGTGAGGTACATACCAAAAGGGGCGTTGTACTCTATAATGGGTCTAATGAGTGATGAGTATAGGGGAACAATGACCTCTTTTTTTCTGAATGAGAAACATTTTGTGATGAGGTGTGCCACGTAGAAGGATTTGCTGACTACTGTGGCGATGTGATTATCAAGGAGAGACTACTGTCCACCTGTGTCCCAAGGTCTCTTATCACACTTTCGCTGTTAAGTATACTACCGCCTATGTTGTAGTTCATGGGTACAGAGTTTTTACCAAAGGGGATGACAATGCACTTTTTGGCATTGAGCTTGAGGCCATGGCTTTGAAACCAGGCATTTGTCTCAGTAAGGCCCTTTTGTAGGATGTCCACATCGTTAGGAGTTTCGATTATGGCTCCTAGTTTGCAGTCATTTGCAAACTTTGTTAGCCAAAGACCTTCTGTGCTAGCCTGTACTTCAGAGAGGTAGATACCAAACAGGAGAGGACCCAGGACTGAACCCTGTGGTACTCCATTTGTCACTGGTCTGAAGTCGGATTTGGAGTCTGTTACTTTCACAGTGTGGGTTCTGTCAGTGAGCCAGTTGGCAACCCATCTTGTGACATAGGGATTTATACCTAGTTTAGTGAGTTTATCTGTAATTCCAGAGTGGGGGATGGTGTCAAAAGCCTTGGCAAGATCTAGATAGGCTGTGTGAACCACCTTACCCTTGTCTACGGCTTTGGTGACTGCTTCAAAGAAGTCTATCGGGTTTAGGAGACATGATCTGCCTTTTACAAACCCAAACTGGGTGGGGTCCAGAGTTTGGAGATTAACAATGTCTTTGTTTATAAGTTCCATGATGATACGTTCGATGGCATTGCAGACCAGGCTCGTCAGGCTAATGGAGTGGTAGTTCCCAGAGTCCATGGTGGCTCCCCCCTTGTGGAGTGGGATAACCGTTGCTGTGCACCATTCAGCAGGCACAAAGCCTGAGGTGAGGCTATGATTGAACATGGTACTTAGGTGGGATGCCAGTTCGTTCTGTAGTTCGTGTAGAACGCAGCCTGGGATGTTGTCTGGTCCCATGGATGCTTTGTTCTTGGCTTTGGAGAGTGTGGTTTTTACCTGTGCAGCCATGATTACAGGAACTTTGCATTCTTCCGGTATAGAGATGGGCTCTTTAGGGGGTGAGAGGGGGTAAAGTTAGCACTGAACCTATCTGCCAGGATGTTGGCAATATCAGTTGGGTCTGTATATTTAGTGCCATTGTGCTGTAGCTCAGAGCAGATCTGAGTGTGGCCATTGAGATTCTTGACATAGCTATAGAATGCTTTGTGGTTGTCTTTAGAATCAGTGGCGATTTTGTTTTTGTAACTAGCTTTGGAGGATTTTATCAGGGATCTCAGCTTCTTACTGAGGCTGACCATGGAGCTCCTCCACTCATGGGATTTTACTCTCTTTTGCAACAGTTTCTTCCCTCTGTTGTACAGTTTGTTTATGGCAGGGGACCACCAGATTGGCTTACTTTTTTTGGAGGATAGCATCTTGGTTCTGTTTGGGATAGCACGATCCATACACTCATGTAAGTGCTTATAAAGTGCAATTGTGTAGGATTCAGTAGTCGTAACTGTATTATCCATCTGCATGGGTGTCATGAAGTTCACCATTTCTGTCTTAAGAAGCATGAAGTTTTTTACCATGGTTTCCTTAATGGGGGGTGGGGGCAGGATGTGGATATCTAGGGTACTTAGCTTATGGTCGGATCGGACCAATGAGGCATTGACTTCAGGTGTGGAACACCAGTCATTCATGTTGGTAATGACTAGATCTAGGAGATTGTTGCCCCTGGTGGGGGTGTGGATAAGTTGATTCAGGGCATTGGAGTTTATGAATTTCAGAAAGCGTTGAGTGAAGGAGTTGGTACATGAGTAGTTTTCCCAATTAATGGTAGGGTAGTTGAAATCACCCATTATTAGGGTGTTTGGTTGAACCCTAATATTTTCCAGTACATCAAGAAAAGAGGAGTGGGAATCCTGGGGCATGGTGGGGGATCTGTAGCAAGCTACAATTTGGATTGCAGTTTTGCCCAGAGTTAGTTGCACTTGGATAACCTCGGCTGCATTATGCTGAGCAACTAGCCTGGAGGTGTGGATATCCTTAATGAATATGGACACACCTCTGCCTTTGGTGTTCCGGTCCAGGTTACATGGCCGAAAAGTGTGGTATGAGTGTAGTGCAGGGGTGCTCTCTGGAGCCTTGAACCAGGTCTCAGTCACTGCACAGATATTGATGTTCTCCATTTTAAGGAGTGCCTCGAGTGAGTGCATTTTGAGATTTAGACTTCTAGCATTGAGTAGCATCACCCTGAGTTTTTGCTTGCCTGTTCCTGTTACGGTGGTGAATTTGTCATTTGATCCTTGCCTAAAAAAGGCACTATAGGGGCAGCAAGAACCTTAGCCAATATCCAGAATCCCAGGGGGGACAGTTGCAGGCCATCTCTGGCAAAGCATTGTGGTCTGTTGACCATGTCATCCCAGGCAGACAAATACTGGATCCCTTTAGAATGGCACCAGAAGCTTAGCTAATTGCTGAAGTCAATCATTTTGTCCTTGTACTGTGGCATCATTCTGGGTGATGGCAGAATGCTACTCAGGGCTAGGGTCATACCTGGAGAGCTCTTCCATGTCTCTTTTCATGTAGTCCAGGGAGGTACATCTCAGGTCATTCACACCAACATGGACAATGACAGAGTCATATTTGTACTTGTTGTGGAGTGACCTGAGTGGGTGGGTTATGCGGCAGATCCTGGTACCCGACTGGCAGCTGACAGTAACCTTCTCCTTGTTTAGCTTGGTGAGTGGGACATCAGCGTGCCTGACTATAGAGTCACCTACGACCAGTGTGTTGGGTACGTTGTTTTGTCTTATTGGCTGTGGTTGAGTGGCACACTGAGTCTGCAGGCTGTGTGTCATTTGGGTTGTGTTGGGGGGTGGAAGCTGCTTGCATTTCTGCTTTGGAGGTCTCTGTTGCTTGAGCAGATTATTATTGAGAGCCTCCGCGAATGTTTTTCCGTTTCTATGTGTGGATTTTGGTGGTGTAGATTTAGTGAAAACTATGTGATGAGTGTGGTGTGGTGCAAGTGTTTACCTTCTCCTCTTGACTGTCAAGTTCAGTCTTGATTTAAACAACACAGGAATAGGGAGGGTGGGTATGGGAAAACAAACACCTTCAGCAGAGATCTGAAAAACTATACAGTGAAGCAAAAATAACAGTGCACAATTCTGTAGTCAGCCAGTTAACCATCAGTTACTCATACTTACCCTGAAAGACTTCTCCTTAGACTACCACTCTCTCCAGTGGTTTCAGTCCTATCTATCTGGACATCAATAGGCAGTCCTATGGCAAGATAAACTATCATCCTGTCTACCCATCACCTTAGGAGTCCCACAGGGCTTAATACTAGGACCCCTTCTGTTCTCCATGTTTATTAATGACCTCCACACCGGCATGCCTCCCCTCTACTCACAAACTTGCGCACAACTGAAATGAACACATTATCCTGCTGCTATAACAACATCACTAAATTTGCCACTGGCTCAGCCTATAGGACTCACCACTGTTACAACTTAAATCTTCTAGGGTGGCTTGAACTACCTTCCCTACTACAGATTAACCAGCTCATAAAGCACTCTACCACCCTGATAATACACTAGCACTCAAAAATATTGTCAGCCTATATAGTAACCACAGTAAACTTCGTTCATCCAACAGACTATTGAGCCACACAGTCAAATCCAACACAGCTGGTGATACCTTGTTTGCCAACTCAGTTGGCAAAACCTGGAATCAACTCCCTGCTCACTTTACTCTTGAATCCTCACTTACAGTTTTCAAAGGAAACCTGAAAAAATATTTTAAATCACACTGGCTATGCCCTTGCTCTAATTCTGACTAACGTCATCTCTGTGTCTCAAGAACTTTACCACAATTGTATTATGCATATTAAATTTCCTAATGTAGAATTTCATAATTCGATCTTCTATCCTATTGTCCTACACTTGTAGAGTGCTCATTTCTGATTAAAAAATTTGGATAAACAGTGTGACTCATGTATTCTATAACTGACTGTTGTAATGTATATATCACATTACTGTGTGGAGCTTTTCTCCTCGGGCCTCTGCTGAAAATGGACATGTATCCGGTCGGACTAGCCCGGTCAGCAAATGCAAAATAAATTATGGGATGTTTACCAAGCAGCTGTTTTCTACCTGTACTGTCTACAGTACTGAGCCTAATGTGACCCTCTCTGTTCCAGGGGAAAGGACAGTGATGAAATGAGCCAGGAATATCCCATAACAGCCTAAACATAGAAATAAAGTAGTACTTCTGAGCGTGGGAAAAGTATTTCTCCTTGTTGCCTTAAAGGAAAGCCAGGCAGCAAGTGAAACAGTGCTAGCAGTGGAGCACACACAAGTGTTATTTACCATTCCCCTTTTCACAAGTAAGGGAGAGACAGACTTACTCAGATTAGTGAGACGTAGACCTAGGCACTGGTAGGATCAGGAAGTTGAAATGAATGGAGTGTCATGTAAAATACATATAAAAGGAAATCAGAAACATGAAGGAGAAGAAAGAGTGAATGTTGATATAGACTAGAAAAGGGAAAGGCAGGGTGTAAAGAGTGGAGAGGCGGAAGGGAAGAGATGCCTGAGGTATGATGGCTGTGAGGCAACACAGCAGCCTGACTTGTTTTGTATAATTTTTTATTAAATTTTAATTACTGAGATTGAAAAACTCATCAAATCAGCGTTGTACCAGGTAGTACACTCACATTTGTTGCAGAAAGATATGGGTTTTATGCCTAAATCAAGCAGATGCATTGCTGACACTGCATTGCAGCATATGGTGGTGGGGGGATACTGCATTCCTGAGTGTGCTGTACTTTGAATGAGATGTTAAATAGTGGCCCCATATGTCTGAGTTGGTCATAGCTCAGGTGGATCTAAATGATCACACCTCACTTAACGAAAAGAGTAGGGGAAGTTCCCTGATGTCCTGGCCAGATTTCCTGTAATAGTATAAATACCACCTCAAATCTCTCCTGAAAAGAAGCAAGTGGCCTAGTGGAAATAATCCAATCAGTGAAGGATGGATAGATAAAGAATTGCATCTATTCCACTTAGGGTACTCAAGTTTATACATTTTTTTATCATGCTATTATTTGGTAGAAAAAGGTTAAGAAGCTAAAAACAAAGTCAACCATGTACGGTTTCAAGTGGGTCATTCTGCAGAGTTGAGAAGGTATGAGTTCAGACTGGAGGTAAATTAAAGGGGTGAGAAACTATGGGAATTGTTCGGGGATGATGTACTCAGAGTTATGGACAAGGGTTAAGTGAAGCAAGCTAGTATGGCTACACAGGGTTGTAAAGTTAGCAATCAGGGCAAATGATAAGACATTAGAGGAGGTGGTTTGGCAGAGGAAGTGAAGTTCAAGGAGGACAGCAGAAAGGTGACAAAGGAGGTAAGAGTACCAATGGTGCAAAATGAAAGGGAGCTAGCATAAGGGATCATGAAAAGGAAAAACTTTTTAGATAAACTGCAAAAAGAAGGAAGGGATGGACAGACTTGGCCAGGCTGGAAAAGGATACAAGGGGAAAGGTGGAAGTAATGGATCAAGCAGAGGTACTTACTGAATAAATATTTCATCTCTTTCTTCACAAATGTAAAGGATAGCAGGGTGCCATGCTGGCAAGGAGTTATGACAGAGTGAAAAGACTATTGTTTGGACATGAGAACAAAAGTCAGACAAAAAGGACATGGAAAAGAACTGGCTACATGAAAGGAAGATAAGGATCAGATGGGCTGTCTAAAGGAATACACATACATATAACCAGTATGCTAACAGATCCTCCTGATAGAGATCGTAGACAAATCACTGGCCATCCAGAAGTGCCTGAAGACTGGAAGATGGCAGAAGGAGCATCTTTTTACAAGGTGGGTACAGGAAAAATCTGGGGACCTAGAAGAGAGTTAACCTAACAGCAGTAATAGAAAAGTCATGGAGAAATCCTGAGGGAAAGGCAGGCTGCTTTCCATGAGAACAGTCTTCAGATCAACAACTAACATGAGTCAATCCCACAGAACAAGAACAGGAGCAACTGCAGAATGCTAAACAAAAATTAAAGGATTACCTCAATAATATGCATGAGTTTAGAAAGACTGCTGTTAAACAACTGTTTTTGATAACTTTATAGCACAAAAACTTTTAGCACAATAACTCGGGCAAAAGAAAGCAGAAAGGGCTGTTGCCAAGCTTAGGGAGCCTATAACAAGGAAGATAACAGATCCTGTAGAAGTATTAGAAATACTTTGGCAATTCCATGAAATTCTATATAAAGCAAGACATGTGGAAATCAAGAAAAGGACCAAATGGAAGCATTTATGGAAGAATTAAATATGCCAAGGTTACAGGTACGAGGCTCAATTACTAGCAGTTAGAATAGGAGGAGATGAGATATAAATGGTGATGTATAACCAATCTATAGGAAAGTCCCCAGGAATAGATTGTATTCCTGTGGAAGTTTGAAAGTTAGGAGGGAAAAACTAAAAATATCTGGAAGGTTTTGTTTAACAGTATTTTAAAAGAAGAAGTACCAACATCCTGGAAGAAAGCGGTGGTAGCTGTAATACCTAAAAATGGTAAAGACAAATAGGATCCAACTTCATACAAGCTCATTTCAATACTAAGCATTGATTATAAAGTGTTGATGTCTATAATGGCTAAAAGAATGGCAAAAGTGATGCCAAAATTGATAGATATAGATCAATGTGGTTTTGTAACATTTGACAACATTAACAGAACATTTTTTTTTCAAACACCTTTATTGAATTATCACTTGTGACACTGGCAAATTTACATTCATATAAAAGTATTCAAACTATATTAACATAGCAAACATTATACTTCACCTATATTGCTATATATCATATAACCTAAGCAATATTACATCAATTATTTGATTCTTGTTTTTTTTAACAAGAAACATTGTCATTAAACCATCACTTATTACATAGGCAATCGTACATTTATATAAATGAAAATAAACCACACCAACACAATCATAGTCACAAGCATTTTACATCACAAACCATACTGGCACATTTCCAGTTGCAAACATTATACAACACTTATAATCTACTCAAACATTACACAGCTCATTTAAGTCCTGCTGCCTTTTAGGCCTCATTCCTCCCTTGTATGTATTGTTCCCACAATTTTCATTTTTTCCAGTCTAGTTGCACCTACCCTTTTCTAAAGATCTCAATTACAGTTGTTTTATCTCTGTTACTATATTCACTACTTCCAGTATAATTGGTTTAAATTTTGATTTCCATTTTCTAGTAAATGATTTTTTGGCAGCACCATTGTTAGACACAGGACGGCCTTACTATGTCTAGGCAATTCCAATTCTGTATCATAACTCAGAAAAAACATCACCCTTGTCAGACCAATCTGCCCACCCAGCATATCTGACATTGCATCTCGAGGGAATCCTTAAAGTCAACCAACTCACCACATTCCCAGAAAATATGTTCCCAATTACCTCTTTCTTCCCCTTCACACCTCTTAACATTTACTGTCTACCTGAGGAAAAATTTTCTGGAGTCTACTTGGGGTATAAAAATATATATGTAAACATTTCCAGGCAAAAATCCTAAATCTTCTAGAGTTTGTTGCATATTTCGGAGACATACATATAATCCTCCCATTGTTTCTCTGTGAATTGCTTATCCAGTCTCTCTTCCCAATCCTACCTAACCTCCTCTCCTTAGAAGAATGTAAGAAAATACCACTGTTGGTGAATCTTGATGGAGAAAGCATTTGACAGAGTAAGCTGGGACTTTATGAGGAAGCAATGGAAGCAGGGTCTTTTCCAGGAGTCACGTGGAGGTACTTCCCCCAAGGGTAAAGAGGGGAAGAATTTGAAAGGAAGATGCCACCCTCATGGCTCTCAGATAGGTCCCATCAATGCTCCTGAAAGGAGGCCTGACTGTCCTCCTTTGGAGGCAGTTGGGGATTATCTATCCCTGCACAAGTGAGAGTCTGACTATCACAAAAGATTCATGGTTGCAGAGGATTACATCCAGAAGTTATATCTTACCATTTCCCAACCCCCCTCCAACAGTTTGGAAGAATATCTCCAATGTTCCACCTAGCCAGAGGGAAGCAGTAACTCTGAAAATAAAAAAGCTGCTAGACAAGAGAGTCATCCAAGAGGTGCCCCCAGACCAGAGAGAGCCTGGATCTTCTCAAGATTCTTCCCAGTGTCAAAAAAAGACAGGGGACTTGAGACCAATTGTGGATCTCAACAAATTAAACCAGTTCATGCAGTACACAAAGTTTCAGCTGGTCATTATTCAGTCCATTCTACCGCTTCTGTAGAAAGACTATCAGATGTGTTTGATAGATCTTCATGATGCATGCTATCACAAAATGAACAGCTGCTCCAGATACCTATACTTCCATCTGGGAGCCAGTAATTACCAGTTCAGAGCACTGCTCTTTGGTCTCACCACAGCCCTAGAGTGCTTGCCAAATGCATGGCAGTTGTAGCAGCTCATGGGACTGGTGGGATTCTGGTGTTTCCATATATATATATATATATATATATATAGAGAGAGAGAGAGAGAGATGACTTGTTCCTTTCTGCTTCAACCAGGCATCAACTGATACAAGCAAGGGACTACTTACTCCAGCTGTGCTCCCATCTAGAAATAGTCAATTACAAGTCTCAACTCACCCTGACAGGGAGTCTGGAGTTCATAGGTGAATGTTTGGATACAGTCAGTCAGATAGCTTCTCTTCTCTCAACTTGAATAATCAATCTACAGTCCCAAGACAAGAAAGTTATCTAGAATTCATCCCTCCCAGCCCGACTAATACTTCAGGCTTTGGGCTCCATGGCAACAAACCTTGTTCTGCTGGCCAGATTCCATATGAGAATTCTTCAATGGACTTTATCAACTCAATAAGCCATTCTACATCATCCATTATTCATGCCAGTCAAGATAACTTAAGAATGCAAAAGAGAACTTTTATGGTGGATTCATTCAAACCACTTCCAGGAAGGCTGTCCCTTTGCTCTTCCCATCCTCAAGGCTACAGTAACCATGGATGCCTTCCAGCTTGGTTGGGGGGCACTACTTGGGAAGGATGGTACATGGTTCCACCGTACAGGCCCAAACACATATCAGTGTCCTGGAGATGAGAGCTGTCCTCTTAGTGTTGCAAGTGTTTCAAACCATTCTCCCGTACAGGACAATGGTGGTACAGATGGACAACATGTCAGTAGTCTGTTACTCAAACAAGCAGGGAGGAAACCAAGTCTTACCCTCTTTGTCAAGAAGCTATGAGAATATGGCAATAGACAGTCTCTTCCTGTCCCTTTCTAATAGCAATGTACATACCACGGAAATCTAATGTGATTGTGGAAAAATTAAGCATTTCCATTCTGATGCCTCATGAGTGGTCTCAATTTCAACAAGGAGAAAATTTTTAGCCAATGGGGCTAACCATGTTGCCATCCTTTTGCTTCTTCCCCTCAACAAGTGCAGCAGGTTCTTTGCCATGATTCCTCTACTGGGGTAGTTACCAAGAGATGCTCTCGTTCACAGTTGGCCATCTGGTCTCCTTTATGCCTTTCCACCCTTGCTACTAATTCCCAAGTTTCTTTGGAAAGCAGTTCGGTTGAAAAGTAGAGTTATCCTCATTGCACCCTTTTGGCCTCATCTTATTTGTTTCCCATTCCTCTGGCTTTATCTTCTACATCCACCCTGGATTCTGGAACCAACTCCAGACCGCCTGTCTCACCCAACAGATATGACTCACCCGTATATATCAGGCATCAAGCTGGCCGCATGGTTTCTGCAGTTCCACTGATTGCTGGATAGCCAAAGCTCCCTTCCCCTGTCGGTCACATCTTTGCTTTGCTATCTTCCCATAAGGCTTCAGTTACTAGAAAGATCTACAAGAGTAAATGGAAAAGATTTGTCTTTTGGGCCTTCAGCAAAGACTTGGACCATTTTTCAGCACCTATCCCAGCTATCCCTGAATTTTTAGCTTCAATTTTCAATGAAGGGCTAGTTTCCAATAGTTAAAGTTCAACTGGCTGCCATTTTTAATTTTCACCTGGGTGAAGATGACGCTTCCTTAGCTTCTTCTAAACTTTTCAAGGCCTTTCTCAGAGGAGTTTTTCTGCTCAGGCCTCCATTGAAAGACCCCTAATCTACCTTGGGATTTAAATATAATGCTTCAGGCCTTAACTCAATCACACTTTGAACCTTCGGCCAAAGTTGACCTCAAAATTTTCTAGTGGCTATTACATCAGCTATCTGAATTCCAGGCTTTGTCTTCAAAGCCTCCTTATCTAACTTTTCACAAGGATAGTTTCATTGTGGACTAACCAGTCTTTTTTTGCCTAAGTTAGGTTCTGTGTCAAATGTTAACCATGTCATTAATTAACCAGTCTTCTTTACAAATTTCTTAAACAACAGAGAATACATGCTACATCTGTTGGATGTGCACAGACAAATTCATTTCATACTTCCATAGAACTAAAGACTTTAGGAAATCTGACCAGTTGCTTTCTTCCTTTTCTCGTACCAGACTAGGCACTCCAGTATCTAAAGTTACACCGGCCAAATGCTGACTGATAGGGTTTATCTTTACAAAAACCTCCAAGGGCCCATTCCACGTGATCTATGGCAGTTTCTTCGGTTTTTTGGTCAAGAGCACCCTTAGATGATATTTGTGCAGCTGCAATCTGGCCTAATCCACACACCTTTACTGCTGATTACAAGTTGGATCTGGTTTCTAGGAACAGAGCAGCTGCTGGCTCAGCAGTGCTTTGGAATATCCTTCCTTAGGGTCCTCCCAGCATTGTGGTAGCTGGGGACTCTGTTCCATCAGTAGATGAATTAATAAAAATGACAACAGCAGATTGAAAAAGTTACATACTCACCAAAATATTCCATCTATGTTGTCCATTTTCATTCTTCCTCAACACTCCCCATCCACCTACCCCCTCCTTTTATATACTTCTGGAGAGATCTACAAGTAGTATAGGAACTCCTTATTTGAATTCCAACTTTTGTTCTACCATTATCCTTTTGCATCTAGGGGCAGCAAACTTGATCTGAGGTAGGTTAGGTTTGTGGGGCATCTTGGGTAAAGGGAGAAGCTTGAGGACCCTATGCTCTTGAAGAACCGGTCAAGTCAGATCTGAGTCCTGGATCAGAACCCATCAGTTGAGGATGAATGAAAATGTACAACACAGATTAAACATTATGGTGAGTATATAACTTTTTATTAGACTTAACTGGGGAGTGTTCTACATGTATTTTAGAGAGAGAAGCTGTATGTCTCAGGCAGTCATCTAGGCAGGAATAGGTATGAATGTCCTTGCTTACTGCAATAAGCAAATATTTCAGCCAGGCACTTTGTGACTACCCCAGCTGCAGTAGATCAAAGTGCAAGAAGGTAAACTGGTAGTCAGCTCCCTTCCTTTGAATGTTATAACAGGAGTGTGAAATTAAGCTTCCTTTTGATTGATAATGACTGGAAATGTTTTAGGGAACACAGAAGACAGAAGGTAAGCATTATGAATTTTGACATTTTCAGGAATGTATTTACTTTGAAATATGTCAATAGGTCCTAAATTATCTTTTTTGTGGCAACTGAGGATATGGAGTAAAATCCTGTACTTCTTCTCCTTTGGGTAATCTCTCTCTCTATTTAGATTACTCCTTAAACTAGGAGGCCCTTTAGCAAAGGTGGGACCAAGTGTATTTGCCAGCTGGAGCTGGCAAATTTGGTTCTACTTAGAATCCAGAGCAAGTATCCCTGTTGCCACATTATGAAGACCTAATTATCCTGAATAACTACCTCCCCACATCTCCACAAACAGAACCAAAGCAACCGCCTATTCTTTTTTAGCAAAGAGGAGGCTGGAGGAGGGGAAAGGGGATTGGAGGATTGCTTAGAATCTTTAGAGGAGGGGAAGGAAGAGCTTGATTGAGGCACAGTTATTTCATCTGAATGCCATGATCCTGAAAGCTACTCCAGGCTTATCCTTCTTTACATGCCATTTTTATTTTCTGTTGATCTTTTCCTTGTATGATTTGCTTTCTTCTTATTTAGGGTAAAGATGCTAGCTTTTAGTCTGGTAATTAAGCAATATTTGGTAGCTTGAGAGACATTATGGTTTTCCATTTATCCTCCAGTTTTTTTTAAACAACTTTTCAACTGGGGCCCATAGAGGAGATCCTTTTTAAATGGTGCATTCATGCGCACTGCCAGGAACTGTGTCCTTGAACAGGCATGTATCCCAATCACCAGCCCAGTAGCTCTGCATAGTATATCCACTACATCAAAGCCATAATTCATACAGTGGTTAGCTACCACAGCACTGAGGATGCACACTTTCAGCATCTCCACTTTTCAAGTCCTTGTTTTTGATCCCCTCTGCCTCAAACTTCAGCTGATCTAGTAAAGACTCTTGATTCTTCAGCATGTTGAAGCTGGCAGTTATGTACTGTAAAGGTCAGGGAAGCAGAGGTGCAAGTCTTCCTCCCAAAACAGCTGAGTACCTTACTCTCCATGCCACTACAAACATGATTCTAAGATGGAGTCAGAAGCTCCCTTGCTAGAATCCAGGGACATCACACACTTAGATCAGTTAAGGGGTATAATAATTTGTAGGAATCCTAGATCCTGAATAGGTATCCATGCTTACTAGGAGCAAGGGGTAAGCAGTCTGGTTCCACTGATGCATTGATAACTGCATCTTCAAGTACCTCTATGATTGCAGGTACAGAAATTAGGTTTGGCTCCAACAGGCCTGTAAAGCCCGTGTATCTTAACTAGGCTTGTGAGAACTCCTTCTGTTATCATTTAAAGGCTTCCTTTATCTTGTGCCTCCAAAGAAATGTCCTCTGTTTTAGAATCAAAGGATTGGGTGCTCTTGGTGCCTGTCATAAAGTATTGAAGAAGGGACATATGATTTTTATATGCCAGTTCACCTGCCTTTGAATCTGGAGTGCTTAAATCATCCTTGTTAGTAGCTTCAATCCTTCATTTAGAAGGAGCTCTTAACATCAAGAGATTAATAACTCAGGCTGCTTGGACTTCAAAAAAGCAATACAATCCTGATGCAGTGAGGGAAAGATCCAGGAAAATAGCTTGGCTAGCAGAGTGGGATAAAGATCTGACCAGCCTAGGCTCAGGCAAGCAGACATGCATCATTCTGGTTTGGACATCTTGGGCCTTGGTTTCACAAGGTGTAGCTGCTACCTTGGAGGCCTCATGTCATGGGTGACCAACAAATACCTCTATTTGGTCTTTGATAACCTCTTCTATAACAAGCAATGACTGGATATAGCCAGCCCCTTCACTAATGAGAAGGCTGCTGGACTGACCAAAAGCACTGCAGACATGATTAACTAGGACATACCAGTCATGCAACATGGTAACCTCAGTAGGGATTATAAAATTTAGTCAGTTTATGACTTCCAAGTATGGGGGCTGCAAATATACCTCTCCATCTTTAGTGTCCTTAGGCCAAGGGAGACCCTTTATCCCAAACGGCTGTCATTGTTTTCCTCTTATTAAGAGCTAGGCAACTCTCCATGGGTTTATGCTTAGTGTGGTTAATGGAGGCCTTGGTGGAATGGGATCTAGACAATCCTATCTTGGTTTGTGATTTACAGTGAAGATGACTAGTAAGAGAAGTTATATTTGAATTTATATTTTATTTTTTTCAGTTTTTCACGGTTTGAAGGAAGGGAGAAATTATAGACAAGAAAATTCACTTTGATTTATATTTTTTGTTTTACCTTTAATTTTCATTGTTGGTTGTTAGAAAGGGGTAGGTTTCAGATAGGCAAGCTCTTGCCATCCCAAGTGGCCCAGTCAGCTATAAATTTACACAGCCTGCAGAAAGGACAATCCAAAGCTTATCTAAACAAGGCTATCGTGATTTGTGATTTATTGAGCTTTACTGTTAAAACTACTGCATTCGATACTGATCAGAAGCTACTGCGCAGATTTGCGTGCAACATAAAAAAATTACAACTTTTGTCTGACTTTCCTAACATGTACAGTCAGAACAACAACTTTATTGCATTTACTTCAGTATTTAGTTGTATATTTCTTCTGTGATTTTTCTCATAGAAGTTGATTTAAGTTCTCTTTAAATTCTGTGGTTACTGATTATTTTTGATCTTGATTATTTTTTTTTTTATTAATTTGAAACTGAATATGAATTCCTTAAATGAGTATGCCATTAATGATTTGCTACAGCACAATCTCTTGTACAGTGTAATAACTGCAATGCATATTTAAAGGTAACACCTGATAAAACTGGTGACCTGTGTTCTTCATGTCAAAAGGTGGATGATTTGCTTACTATTATTAGAAGTAAATCTAGACTTACTGATGATGATTGCACTTGTGGAATTGGCATAGCTTGGGGATCTGTTGTTACATATATTAATAACCGGACTGGTGAGATAAATAATGTTAGGCAAAGAGCAAATAGAACACATTCAGGAAATTGTGTCTATTGTCTGTAAAGATCATTCAAAGCCTATAAAACAAGATGATTCCCTTGACAGCTTTAGAATTCCACATGCAAGTATTCAACAATCTGAGGATTCAGAGCATTTAGAAGGAAACAAAAAAAAGAAAGGAAGATCACAAATTACAAGGAAAAAAAGAAATTGATAAATGTATGTAAACTAAAAAGGACACTGCTTTGTTATATAACAAACAGATTACAGGAATTGATAACATTTTTCTTCTGTCATAAAACCTCCAGTCTACAGAAAAATGCATATTTTTCCAAAAGAGAAAGTAGAATGAAAGAGGCAAGGGGCAGGTGAAAAGAAATCAAAATTGAATGTGGAAGGACTGAAGGACATTACTGTAAGAAGAAAAGAGAAAAGATAGATATTGACTACATCGTTTAAGATGTGGATGTGTTAAGCCAGCTGGATGAGAACTGTATGCTTGCAAATTTAATGCACAATGAAAACAGTGGGATTAATAAGACTAATAATGAAGATTATTCCTTTGTAACAATTCATAGAGCAAATATTACTATATTAGAAGTTGAAGATTCTTCAGATCTACTCAAAAAAGATATTATTGTAATTGGAGATTCAATTACTAGAGGAACTGATACTTAGACATTTGCAGAGAAGATAATGAACCTGTTATGCTTGCCAGGGGCAAAAATAGAAGATATGACAGAAGCCTTGGAATGCCTTAATGTAAGGAAGTACACATCTGTTTTTATTCATGTCAGTACAAATAATCTCATCTGCAAGGATTCTCTGTCTGTCAGCAGGGAACTTACAGCCCTCTTAGACAGTATAGCTTGTACTGGGGTTAGGACATATTTTTCACAAATCCCATATACAAAGGATAGTCAGGTCATCATGGATGAAAAGATTTTTAGGGTAAATACCTACTTGGAAAAAATGGAAATGTGTAGACCATCCAAGCCTAGTTTTGGAAGTGTTCAGACAGGATGGAGTGCATTTGTCAAGATCACGGAAGAGAATTTTTGCATCCAATATTTTGCAATATTTGATAAACACTAGGCAGGATTTTTGCCAGTCAAAATTTTAACAGTTGCAGCAACATTTGATGCATCTCTGATGGTTGTTAATGCTATGAGTATTAGTAATAAAGTTTTTTATAGGACAATTTGCATGGTTAAAGAACAATGACTGGAAACCATTTATGTCAGGGTATAAATTTTTTTACTGTAACAGACATTCTAACAAAAAATAAAGTGGAGGTGTCATGATAGGAATTAAAGATAGTTATGGGACCTGTGATTATTACATGTTCAATAATAACACCAATACTATAGACTGTATAACTGTTACAAAGACAACCCTGGAACATATAACAATTGTTGGAGAGCAGTGAACACCAAAGCCAAGTGCTGATGACCTACAAGGATTCATACATTTCTTGCACGAAACACAGGAGTGAAGAATGTGAAAGTTTTGAAAAAGACGTTTAGTGCAAAAAATAAAAAAACATGTTTTAATATCAGGATCTAGGCATACAGTGTCTGGGGGATATATTTCCATAAGAGCAAGGTGAGAGACAAGAAATATAAGGAATAGAAGAGGTTGAACTTTTAGTTATGTACTTACCATAACTTTAGATGTTTGGGATCCATCTCGCCTACATTCTGTACTGTTGGGCTTGGAGCCGATCCTCGGCTCCGACTCGGCACGCTATGCTATAGAGCGAAGCCTCTTATTGGCTGAGCTATTCTCTATCCCAGGATGCACCACCACTAATCCCCCAGATCTTGTTTGTCCGCATTCATGCACACACACATAACTGTTTATATAACATTGCCAGATGTTTCAAGATGAAACAATAGAATTCGGACCGTCCGATCTCTTCTGATCTCCAAGGCAGGGGGAAGGAGGGTGGGTTATTAGGAATGTAGGCGAGATGGATCCCAAACATCTAAAGTTATGGTAAGTACATAACTAAAAGATGTTATGTGATCCTATCTCGCCTACATTCTGTACTGATGGCACAGCGTCCCTAGCACCTAATTCCTGGGTGGCTCACTGGAAAACACTCTTGAGCCCTGTGGAACCAAATGAAGCTCACCCCCGAGATGCCACATCCAATTTGTAGTGGGAAATGAAGGTGTGCGGGGAAGATCACGTAGCCGCAGCACAAATGTCACTAATGGCAAGCTTAGAATGGAATGCTATTGAAGTAGCCATAGCTCTTGTAGAGTGAGCTTTGACAGAGGTTGTAAGCTCTTTATTAGAAGAGGAATAAGCCTGACTAATACAGTCCCTGATCCATTTGGCAATAGTGACCTTTGTGACGGCTTTGCCCAATTTATTATCTGAAAAGGGCACAAACAATTGATCTGTTTTCCTTGTTTGTTGGGTCCTAAATAAAAACGCAATTACCTGTGAACATCCAATGTATGGAAGATGTATTCCGCTTTGTTTGAGTACTTTGGAAAGAAAACTGGAAGTTCTAATGACTGTTGCAGGCAAAAACTGGAACAAACTTTAGGGACAAAGGATGGATTAGGCCTGAGGGATACTCTATCTTTGTGAAAAAACAGGTACGGTGGTTTTACAGATAGAGCTTGAAGCTCTGAAACCCTTCTGGCAGAAGTAATCGCGACCAGAAAGGCAGTTTTCCAAGAAAGAAATTTCAAATCACATGTTGCTGCTGGTTCGAAGGGGGAGGAGGTTAAGGCACGTAATACCACATCGAGATCCCACGGAGGAGCAGGATGAGAAATTGGAGATCGTAAAAGCGCAGCACCTTTCATGAAGGTTTTACACAATCTGTTGCTCATTAAAGGTGGGTTTATAGATTCATGAAAATTGGAAATAGCTGCCAATTGGACCTTGATGGTAGAGACTGAAGAACCTTGATTGAATAGGGAAGTTAGAAATTTCAGGACTTCCGATACCGGAACAGTGATGGGATCCAGACCCCGGAGTTGAGCCCAAATAGCAAATCTCTTCCATTTGCTAGTATACAATTTCTTAGTGGCAGACTTGTGGGCCGATGATAAGATATGTATGACTTCCGGGTCTAAAGTATGATTCCTGACTATAGTCGGAGGAGCCAAGCTGTTAACTTCAAAGTGTGAAGGGACTGATGGAGTTGTCCCGACTGATGAATTAATAGGTCTGGGATCTGATCCAGGAACCATGGACTGTCCAGTGCATATTTCCGAAGATAGGGGAACCATACCTGATGAGGCCAGTAAGGGGCAACTAAAATCATTTTGCTCCCCAAGTGAGACGCCTTTTGGATCACTCTGGGAAGGAGGGGAACTGGAGGGAAGGCGTATAGCAAGCCGGTGGGCCAAGGATGGGCTAATGCGTCCATAGGACTCTCCCCCGGAGCTGGAGTGAGAGAAGAAGAACTTTCTGCACTTCGCGTTCAGCGGGGTTGCGAAAAGGTCGCAACAAGGAGTTCCCCATCTGCTGAAGATCTGAGTTGTCACTGCGTCGTTCAGAGACCACTCGTGAGGAGAGAGAATAGTTCTGCTTAGTCTGTCGGCTATCACGTTGGACTTGCCAGGGATATGAGTCGCTACCAGAAAACGTCTGGTCGCCACTGCCCATTCCCAAACTCTCATGGTCTCTCTGCAAAGGGGGTAGGATCTGGTCCCTCCCTGCTTGTTCAGATACCAGACTACTGACATGTTGTCGGAGTGAATGGCAATTATGCCCTGAGGGAGGTAATCATGGAGGGCTTGTAGTGACAGAAACACCGCCCTCATTTCTAAAATGTTGATATGAAGGAGACTCTCTTCTGAATGCCATTTGCCTTGGACTGACCTGCCCAGGTAATGCCCCCTCCACCCCATCTGGGAGGCGTCCGTCATCAATGTGGCCATAGGAGGAGGTGGAACAAAGGGTCGTCCCTGATCCAGACTGGAGGGCACCAGCCACCAGCGAAGGTCCCGTTTGCAAGTTTCCGTGATCCGTATGAGGTGACTAAGAGGGAGATCCTGAAAGGACCACTGTGTCGATAGGAGCCACGGGAGAATTCTCATATGCAATCTTGCTAAGGGGACTAGGAGAACAGTGGCCGACATAGAACCTAATAGCTACAGGACCATCCTGGCTGGAGCTTTGGATCTGAGAAGCAAGGCTCGGACTTGAGCCTGTATAGTCTGTATCCTTTCTGTAGGAAGATAGACCCGCATTTGGTTTGAGTCTATCTCTACTCCGGTGAACCTTATGCGCTGAGATGGCAGCAACACAGACTTTGGCCAATTGAAGGTAATTCCAAGGGAAGTGCCTAGTGATATGGTGGCTTGTAGGTTCTGCAATAGTAGACGCCTGGAGGTGGCAGTTAGGAGCCAGTCGTCCAGATACGGAAACACCTGGAATCCTAGACTCCTCAGGTGAGCAGTCACGACCGCCAAACATTTGGTGAACACCCTGGGGCTGTGGTGAGACCAAAGGGCAGTGTGCAGAACTGAAAATGACTGTCTCCCAGGCTGAAGCGCAAATGTCTCCTGGACGCCTGATCTATCAGGATGTGATAATAGGCATCCTTGAGATCTATGGAGCACATCCAAATACCTTTCTCCAGCAGTGGGAGAATGGATTGTAAGGTGACCATTCGGAACTTGGACTTTTTGACTGATCGATTTAGGATGCTGAGATCCAAAATGGGCCTCAAGTCCCCGGTCTTTTTTGGCACTAAAAAGAACCTTGAGTAAGTCCCTAATCCGATCTGGTCTGCGGGGACCGGTTGGATGACTCCTTTTTGAAGCAGCTTTGAGATTTCTAATGCTGCGATTTCCCGTTGACTGGGTGGCGGGTCCAGGATTTTCTTGGACGGCGGTGGGGGGTGTGAAAAAGGAATGTTGTAACCTCCGGCGATGATTCGAAGCACCCATCGGTCCTGAGTGATACCTTCCCAGGCTTTTAGGTGCTTCGAAAAATGACCCCCGACTGGCTCCGGAGCTGCACAGTCGGGCAATCCTTCAGGGATTGTGGAAGGCTGAAGAACCACGAAAGGACTCGCAGTCTCCAGTGTTGCGGGGGCCTCTGCCACCTCTGGGACGGCGTCTTCTAGAAAAATTTCCCCCTCCTCTGCCTCTAGAAGGGGGATCGTCCTGCTGTGAGGGATAAGACTTCTGGGATTTACGGAACCACATTTTCCCTCCTCTTTTAGCCTTGGGGTAAGGCCGAAAGGGAGTGGAAAATCATGCCCCTACGGCAGTCAAAGTTTTACCTTCTTGCTCGCAGCGGGTCAATGTGTCCTTTACCTTGGGTCCAAACAAAGAGGACCCATCAAAGGGAGCGTCGGCAAAGGAAGACTTAAAGGCTTCCGCAAAATGACACAGGCAGAGCCAGGCTTGCCTCCGTAGAGCAACACCCATACCCGCCGCTCTACTCGCCCCCTCGGCTGCATATGAAATGAGCCTCATGGACGAGTTTGATATCGATGATAGTGTAGCCAACCGTCTGGGCCAGCTGCTCAGGTAGGTTACCCAAGAGGGTATCTGAAAGCTCCTTGATCAGATCCCTCTGAAATCTAATGAAGTGCGTTAAATAGTTCAGGGACCTTAAGGTAAAGGCCGCTGAACTGAGGGTGCGCTTCCCGTACTGATCCATGCTCCTAGACTCCTTATTAGGAGAATGGACGGACGTCAAAGCCTCTGCTACATCTTGTTGGGTAGCAGATGCCACCACCAAGGCATCTACAGCCACACTTTTGGTCAAAAACTCCTTCTCTGGGGGTGCTGATAAGAACTTATTTGGGCGAGCAGGCACCGGTTCCACAGAGTCTGGATGTTCCCACGCCCTTCGACAGATCAAATCTAGGAGCTCATCGAAGGGCAGAGACACCCAGGAGGCGGAGGGCTGAGCCCTGAAAGCCTTGAGGAACACCGACTCGTCAGCGGAAGGGGGTTTGGAATGCCAGCCGCCTCGTTGTTTGAGGGCTTCCAAGATGTCTGCAAAGGAGACATCATCTGAGGACGACTTAGGGGACCCCTCCGCATCATCAAGATCGGTGTCCGACTTGAGAGACTCATCGGGGGAGTCGACGTGCTTCCTCTTGCACAGTCTTTTCCTTGGGGGTTCTTCCGAAGAAGCTTCAGAGGGACCTCCAGGAGGGGGGGAACCCCCACTGGGGGTGACCTCAGGCCCTGGGGCTCCGCTGTCTAGGGACAGGGGGACTACCAAAGACCCAGTCTCCGTGTGTAGGGAAGGTGCTGGTGAGACCGTGGAGGTAGCCAAAGAAGATTTGGCCAAAGCACTCCTCATGGCCCTGAAGGCCAGACCGCCAGAGTCCTGGGAAGGTCCAACCCCCGTGGCCACAACAGTAGACGGTACCCCCACAGCCAATGCACTGAGAGGAAGGCTCAGAACTGAAAACATCGGTCCTGAAGCATCCCCCCCAGGGCCGACGGAGGAGGTCCGTGTACCGAACTCAGACTCGAGAGCCAGGGTTGGAGTAAGGGTCGGGGCCGACCCGAAAACCTCCATTGGCTCCACCAACACCGGCTCCAACGGTGCCGAGGCTGTTGGAGGAGGAACCAGAACTACAGGGTGGGCCATCAGCTCCGAAGCCGAATGGGCTGGAGCCGAAACTAATTTCTGGAATACAGGAGACTGAAACAGTCTTAGGAGCACCCTGTCGATGTCCGAATCAGACATCTTGGAAGATCGGGAGGAAACCGACCGGGTCCGAACTGACTTCTCCATCGGCTCCGAAGGACTGGGGGACCGGCTCCGAATAGACTCGACCAGTATCGGTGCCGAGGGAGATTCCAAAACAATTTCCCTCGGTGCCGAGGAGGGCTTCAGCGCCGAAGGGGAAGAGTCTGAGCCGGCAACCCTCATCGGCTCCAAAATCAGTGGAGCCGATGAAGGTGACCCACCTCTCGAAGCCCCAGCCATCGGCTCCGAAACCAGAGGAGTCGAGACTGGAGGCATCGAGGCAGACCGTTCCGCCCTCGGCTCCGAAGTCCGTGGAGCCGATGGAGAAGCCTGCCTAGATTTTTTAGTGGTCGGTTCCGATGGGCTGGTCGGAGCCGACGCTTTCTTTTTCTTAGCTGGAGAGGAAGAGGAAGATAAGGCCTCCTTGAAGGAGGGTTTGATAAGCCCTTTCAAGATTAATTTATTCTTCCTCTCTTGGAGGACCCTAGAGGAAAAAGCGTGACACATGCTGCAAGACTCCTGTAGGTGTTTGGCGCCTAAACAGTACACGCACGAGGAGTGATCATCAGTGATGGACATTTTATAATTGCACCTCGTGCACTTCTTGAATCCTGAGGGTCTATGCTCTTTAGACATTGTAGAATACTCAGTATATCAGAGGAAAAAAACACAGAGTATGTCACTTTAGTAAAGGATTTAAACAACAATAAAAAAAACCTTTTTTTTTTTTTTTTTTTTTAAACTAGCTCAAAACAAGTACAAATACAATACATAAAAGAAATAATAGAGGGCCAAGAACCCTCTAACTTAAACAGGTACTTGACCTCTCCACAAAATAAGAAAATTCACTAAGGAAAAAGGGGAAGGCCCCTCTAACTTAAACGGAAACCTTTCCCTGTTCAATCACACAAATTTACCACAAAAAAATATTCAAAAACACACTTCTACACAACGATAGCTGTTAAAACAGCTTTTGGGTAAAGATTAAGGAATTTCCTGACAGAAAAACTTTCAGAAAAAAGCACTTAGCTCAGCCAAGTTCGAGACCACGTCCTAGCTTGTAAGCGGCAAACGAGATCTGGGGGATTAGTGGTGGTGCATCCTGGGATAGAGAATAGCTCAGCCAATAAGAGGCTTCGCTCTATAGCATAGCGTGCCGAGTCGGAGCCGAGGATCAGCTCCGAGCCCAACAGTACAGAATGTAGGCGAGATAGGATCACATAACATCTAAATTTTGAAAACCAAAATAAACAAGCTGTACAAACAAATTAAGCATAGCGTGAGACAAGAGAAATTTGAACATTATAAAAATATATTGAGCATAATATGAAACCTTTGTATAGATACATAAGATGTGGAAAGAGTAGACATACAAATTGATAAACTATGTGTAGATTCTAAAATGAATTCTCAGACCCAACAGATTATAGATGCATTTAGAAAATCTTATACAAAACAGTTTGGCTCCACAAAGGGGGTGATAAGTTGTCCTAATGACATCCAGGTAATCTCAGATCCTGGAATTAGATTATATTGAAAAAGAACTGCACATAAACTTCCAAGATGGCTGCACACTGAGCAACAGATAAACTCTAGCTCTCCCAGTGCGAAGACAAACTCTACAGAGAAGGCCAGTAAACTTTTGTGTTTATGGGTACATTTCAGTAACTGGCTAGTAAGTGTACTTCCTAGATGCCAGGGAAAAAGAAATACAGAGCACCTGGAAAAAAATCCACTATGAAAAGTAGGGAAGAAACAGTCACTGGAGAAAATTCTGTAGCTGTTCATCAAAACGCAATGCAACCTCAAGATCTGACTTCCAGTAACCTACAGGAAGATATAAAACAACTGCACAAAGACCAGGTTAAAATGAACAGAACACTGATAAGTATATCAGCACAAACTACAAAAGGCTTGAGAAAATGGAAGAAGCTTTAACCAGATATTCAGATGAGGTGATAAAGCTGAAAAAAAATCAGAGGTTGAAATAAAGAAAATGCTGGCTGAATATCAAACTTCTCAGGAAGTGATGGTTCAACAATAATAGAATTAGAGGACACAGCACATTGGGAAAAACTGAAATTTTCAGCAGTACCAGAGAAGCTGGAAGGAAGAGACTGCATTAATTTTTTGAAATCACAAATAAGCAACTGGACTGGTATTCCACAGCAGGAGTTGTTAGTTCAAAGGGCACATCTTGTGTGTATGCTCCAAACCTGGATATGAGAAAGCAACCTAGACCTTTATTAGTAAATATGCAATCCTACCATCAGGAGTTGTTGATTCTGACAAGACTGTAGCAGAAGGACAAAATACTAAAAGTGGGAGACAGCAGAGCTTTTGTGGAGAATGATTACTTATTGTACACCAGACAGAAGAGGAGTAAATTCATTCCACTATTCAGAGAATGTCAAGACACAGGTGTGAGATTCAAACTGCTGTACCCAGCTGTTATTCAAGGTATTCTAACCTGGAGGGACAAAATCATTTGTTGATGACATACTTGCTAAGGATGAAATATAAAAGTTTGTGAAACAAGGAGATTCTGCTCCTCGTTCTTCTGGTATTAAAGACCACAGAGAGACTGCAGCTGTGAAACCTTTTCCACTGTTTCAACAGAAAATGTTGGAGAGAAGGAAGGGAGCATGAGCATTAACTAGAAGAATTGAGAGCAAGTTGGAAATGAAGCAGAGACAGAATCTGAGATGGAAATGAACAGTAATAAAAACAATAATAATGTGAGATTAGAATACAATAATTATAGTTATGAAATATGACAGAACAAGAAAATCTGGAAATATTGGACATTTTCCGATCTTGATGGATTTGTGAAAGACTCAAGTATATGCCCTACTTCATGTCATTAATGTTTTGAAAATGCTTCGAGGAGGGGAATAGAGAGGAGAAAGTTAACTTTAAGTAAAGAAAACATTTTTTTTTCTTTTAATAGCACTATTTTTGTGGTGTGTGGTATTCTTTGCATGCAATAAAGTGTTCTCAGTTATTTTTATTTACACGTTTTAAGTGTAATGGGATTATGAATAAGTGCTGCTGTTCTTTTTTTCCTTTCTTTCTCCCTTCTTTCTTCTTGTTCAGTTCACAGGATCACAGGATGTTACTAGGCTAATGGCCCTGAGGCCCTTAACAAGCCTAGTAGTTTTTCCCTCTTCTAATGGTGCTATTAGCAGACCTAACTCAACACCTGCTGCCCTGTCTAGAAGGAACACAGATGAAAACCCAGGGGTGAATCTGTGATTCCCCATGCAATTATCCAGATTATACTTGAAAAGTGTCAAAGGGCGGCTCCGTTTCACTAGGATTGGTAGTTTACTCCAGGGTAGGTGAAACTTCTGGGAGACCAACCTCTCTCTTCAGTAGGTCCTGCTGATATTGCTTTTCATGTTGATGTCTCTAGAGCAGGTGCAGCGAGCATCATTTGACTTGGTAATGTGTAGGATTTCCATCAGGGCAAGATCCAAGGTTGCCCTATAGGCTAGGCAGAGATCACCCATTAGTAGTCTGTATGACACAATACAGAGACAGGGATTTTAGTCTATCTGCATAAGACAAATGTTGGATGCCTTGAATTTTCTTTGTAAGGTAAGTCTGAGGTCTCTTCAATTAATGGAGGTGCCTGGGAAGGTACATACCAAAGTGGGCATTATACTCTATAATTGGTTTGATAATGGAGGAGTACAGGGGGTTATAATCTTTTTTTTCTCCTGGAGGCAATGCCCTTATTAATAAAATGGGCAAAATAGAAGGCTTTCCCTACCACTGAGGAAACATGGTGGTCAAAGGAGAGGTTTCTGTGAACATGCGTGCCCAGATATCTTACCATGGATTGGGTACTTAAGGTGTTGTGTTAATGTGGTACTTTTGCAGGGACATCACCTTGCTGAAGGGGATAATGATGATGATAATGCACTTTTCAGCATTTGACTTAAGCCTGTGACTTTGTCACAAATCAGTTTGAGTAAGATCTTCCTGGAGGGTGCCAATGTCTCTAGGGGAATCACTGATCACGCCCAGTTTGCAGTCATCTGCAAACTTTGTTGGCCACACACCCTTTGCTTTGGCCTGTACTTCTGAAAAGTAAATTCCAAACAATAGGGGCCCCAGCACCGAGCCCTGTGGTACTCGACTGGTCACTGGTCTGTAGGTGGATGAAGAGTCCCCTATTTTAACTGAGTGTGTTCAATTTGTGTGCCAGTTTGCAACCCACCTGATATATACTGGTGTATGGTTAGTTAGCTAAGTTTAGCAATGATACATGAGGGTGGAATGGTGATGAAGGCTTTTGCTACATCCAAATAGGCAGTATGTATAGTTTTACCCTCATCCAGGGCTTTGGACTATTGCAAAGAAGTCCAAGTTCAGTAGGCACAATCTCCCTTTGACAAAGCCAAACCAGGACAGCTTTGTGTTTGGAGGTCTCCCATATCCTTATTGATAAGGTCCATGATGATTCTCTCAGTGGCCTTGCATATAAGGCTGGTCAGACTTATAGGACTGTAGTTTCTGGGGTCAGCAGAGGACCCCCCCCCTTTGTGGAGGGGGATGACAGTGGCAGTTTTTCAGTCTGCAGGAACATACCCAGTGCTTAGACTGTGGTTAAAGATGGTACCCAGATGTGTAGCTAACTCTTGCTTTAAGCAATTTAAGATGCTATCAGGGATATTTTTCAGTCCCATAGAAGCCATGTTTTTAGCCTTGCAAAAGGGCATTAAGGACCTGTTCCTTATAGATTACAGGGGGAGGACATGTATGAAGGATGTCTTGTGGTATATGGGGTGGTGGCAGCAGGGAGAAGTTCTCACTGAACCTATCCACCAGCAGGTTAGAATATCACCAGGATCAGTACAGTATATGTTTTGCCATTTACAAGTTCTGTGCAAATCTGGAATTTTCCTATAAGGTTGCAGACATAGCCATAGAATGCCTTATGTTTACCCTTGGGTAGGGTGGCCAATTTAGATTTGTAGTTGGCTTTGGGTTTTTTCACTAGGAGTCTTATTTGCTTATTTAGGCTGATGAGGAAGTTCTTTGAGTTTGGGGACAATCTCTTACTGCTTTTAGATAGCAATTTATTTATCCTGTTATATAGCCTGTTTATGGAGATGTCCACCAAGCAGGTTTGTTCTTTCGTGAGAAACTTACTTTGATCCTGTCAGGTACAGTTTTAAGAAATGTAGACATTGCAATGTATATAAAAAAAGGCCTGATTATAAGAACATGACCAAAGAAAAATGAATGTGCTTTTTTCATTCTTGCATGGAAGAATGAATGAAGAACCTTCAATTGATTTAGTAACAAGTTTTAAGAGAAAGCAAGTAAATGAAAAAGAACACTGACTATTATGAGGCTTTTTTCTAGCAAGTGAATGTATGCTTAGTACCAATTATGTATCTGACCCTCATGTCTCCATGGATACAATCTGATAAAGGGAAATTGACTGTCTGCTTCTCATGTCTGCATGGGGAGAATTAGATAAGAAATTTGCTGTCTGGTTTTCATATCTCCATGGAGGCAATCTGATAATGAGATATTGGTTACAGTCTGAGTGATTGGCTGGGGGGGGGGGGGGGCTGGCTAGGAGATAATGTTCTCTGAAAGCATTCAGAAGGTTTTCTCAGCAGGACACAGACAAAGATAAAACAAAACCAGTTGGGACATTCATTCCTATTCATAGGGTAAAACTTCAATATTTGAAGATGTATATAGTTTAGTGTGTTAGTATTAAATTAATAGGTATTGGGGGTTTGTTTATTGTTCTTGTTTGAGGGCTTATGATAAAACAAAAAGTTTTGAAAGATGCAACATAGGCGCAAATAGATATTACAAGAAACAACTGTATAAAAGTTCAACCTGCCAAACAGTATATACATGTAACAAAAAAGCTGCAAGTAGACATTTAATTTAAAAGGTGTTATACACAAAAGGTGGGGATAACTTTTTGCAATGATGCTTTCTGTAATGTCTTTAAATGTCAATGGTCTCACAGATAAATACAGAAAGAGAAAGAATTGTGAACTATATTAAAAATGTAAAGTGCAAATAACTATATTACAGGAGGCACTTGGAAGGAAATGAACATGTGAATTTCATAAAGGTTTTCAAGATGGTTATTCAGTGGAATATCTGGGTCAAAGGAAAAGAGAAATACTTATATTAATTGCAAGATAAGCTCCAATAGTGATAGAACATGAAAAAAAAATTATAATAATGGCAGATTTGTAGTGCTAAGGGGCTACTGGCAAGGGAGAAGGATTACACTGGCATGTATTTACATTCCACCTAAAACTGCTATAATCAAGCTCAACAAAATTCTGGGAGAAATAAGTTTTCAGTAAGGCATATCACTTATAGGTGGGGACTGGAATTTGATTTGCAGCAGTGAAGTTGTGTCTGGGGGGGGGGGGTTCCAAAAGGGAAAGTATAACAAAGGAGGGTAGATTTTTGAAGAAATGTATGAAAAACTTTGCCATGGAAGATGTAAATTCAGTACTAGGAGTTTGGAGTAAATTTACATATTATTCCCTAAGATATAAAAGCTGGGCTAGGCTAGACAGAATTTACAATTCATAGGAGCACGCGCTTTTAATTGAAGGTCTTGATACGCACCCAATAAGCATTTCAGATCATGCACCAATAATAACTAGAATAAAAACACAGGGCAATGAAATCTGTTGAAAAGAGAAAAATTAAAGGAATATGTAGTGGAGATGATTCAGGAGCTATTTGGGGGGATAGAAATTACTTCTGAAAATATAGGTAGGCAGCAGGATAAAATTAAGGTGCAGTTTAAAATTAGAGGGGAAATAAAAGAAAGGGAGCTATGGTTAAGAAGTAACAAGAATTATTTTGATGGCCTGACAAATGTGAAAGTATTGTAAAATAAGGGGAATCTCACAGAACAAAAGGATCAATTGCAGAATGCTAAGCAGAAAATAAGGGATTGCCTCGATAATATACACAAGTTTAGAGACTGCTGTTAAGCAACTATTTTTTGATAACACTAGAGCACAAAAACTTTGCACAATAACTCAGGCACCAGAAAGTAGAAAAGGCTGCTGCCAAGCTTAGGGAGCCTACAACAAGTAAGGTAACAAGAGATCCTGTAGAGGTATTAGAAATATTTTGGAAATTCTATTAAACTCTGTATAACACACAGAAATATGGAAATCAAGAAAATATACAAATGGAAATGTTTATGGAAGAATTAAATATGTCAAGGTTAGAGGTAGATGAGGCAAAATTACTAATGGTTAGGATAGGAGAGGAGATAAAAATTGTGATGTATAACCAACCAATCTACAGAAAAGTCTCCAGGAACAGATGGTATTCCTGTGGAAGTTTGGAAGCCAATAAGGAAATAAAACTGATAAAGATCTGGAAGGTTTTGTTTAACAATATTTTTAGGGAAGAAGAAATTCCAACATTGTAGAAGAAAGCATGGTAGGTGTAACACCTAAAGGGGCGAAAGATCCATCACATCCAGTTTCATAGAGGCCCATTTCAATACTACAGCATGATAAAGTGTTCATGGCTATTAATGACTAAAAGAATGGCAAAGTAATGCCAAAATTGATAGATATGGATCAATGTGATTTTGTGGAGTGACGGCAAAAATTTAACTGCATTAACAGAATACTGATGATCCAGAGGGAAGCAAAATAACAAAATACCATTGTTGTTGGTGGGTCTTGATGCAGAGAAAACATTTGACACAGTAATCTGGGACTTTATGAGCAGGGTAATGGATCCATTTGCATTTCCATGATACATTTATAGTTGATTAGGAGGACATATGAGGAATTGGAAGTGAAAATTAAAGTGGGGTGGGTCCTCTCTTATAATTTTGGCTTGAGCAGAGGAACCAGGCAGGGGCATTCTTTCTCCCCTGTTATTTGCATTATATTTAAAACCACTGGCAAAGAAAATAAGGCACTCATAAATTCAAGGATATAACTGTTATGGTAGTCAAGAAAAGCTGGCTCTGTTTGTAGATGATATTTTATACCTGACAAAACCAGAAAGAGACATTACAGTGTTGTGGGACATTTTGAGACAGTTTCAAATCTTTTCGGGATACAAAACTAATGAAGCTAAAACAAAGGCAACAGTGGTAAAAAAAAAAAAAAAAGGGGGGGGGTTATGTATTTACTATAACTTGGCATCTGTGCTATCCAGTGTCATTATTCATCACAGATGGGTCTAGGATCCAAGCTGGCAACTTCTCAGATAGATCCACAGCTCAAGCTCCTCCCCTTCCCATAATTCCTTGCTACCTTCTAACCCTCAGATCGAGTTTGCTAAATTAGCTGAAATGCATAAAAACTGCAACAGAAACCAAAAACTTCTAATCAAATATAAGCCACTTCAGCCTCGCTAGAACCCCCATAAGGAAGGGGAAAGGAGGGTGGGAATGCGAGTCATATAGACCCTTAAGTCTACTTTCAAGTTGTGGAAAAATAATGGAAAAGGTAATATTGGATAAATTATTGTCAGAATTTGATGGGTTTGGACTTGAAATTTGAAGTTACATATTTACCATAACTTGGCATCTGTGTTGTCGATTCTCATTCTACCTCACTGATGGGTTATGGATCTGACACTCCGGTCTGACTCGGCCACATTCAAAAGATTAGGATCCGAATCTTGAGCTCTTTTCTCTCTACCCATAATGCCCTAATCCATCCCCAACTCCTCAGATCGAGTGTACTGCCTTACTGCTTACTGAGTAAAGGAGACAGGACAGACATAAGAAAAGATGAGGCTCAAACCTGGAATATTAGTGTTCCACAAACATCTGAAGATCCTTCTAGGAGTGACAAGGCTGGGAGATAGCTGGAGGGAAAGGTGATGAAGAATGAAAATGGACAACACAGATGCAAAGTTATGGTAAGTACATAACTCCTAAATCTGATGTTATCCTTTTCATTCTTCCTCACTAATGGGTCAGAGCCCTCGGCTATGTAATTCTTGGGAGGCCATCAAGGAAGGACATGCTGGAGCACTGTTGAACCAAAGGAAGCTCTGCTTCTGGAGACAATGTCCAATTTATAATGTGTAACAAAGATATGAGTCTTTGACCAAGTGGCTGCCACACAGATATCATTAACTGAAGCTCTAGAGGAGAAAGCAGATAAGTGGCCATAGATCTAGTAGCATGAGTTCTAGGAGGATGAGGCAATTCCAAAACTTTTAGAGAATAAATCACCGAAATACAGTCCATAATTCTTTTAGCCAGAGTAATTTTGGAGACTGCTTGACCTAAGCAGTTAGGATAAAAAGACAAACAGCTAGTCAGACTTCCTGTACTATTTAGTTCTGTGAAGACAGAAACACAGTTGTCTATGAACATCAAGAAGGTGCAGTATATGTTCACCCTTATTAGTAAAGATTGGAAAGAAAACTGGCTAATGTATGGACTGATTAATGTTGGTCTCCGTGGCTACTTTAAGCATAAAGTAAGGGTTGGATCATAGAGATACCCTATCCTTATAGAAAATAATGTAAGGAAGCCTAGCTGATAAGGCCTGAAGTTCAGAAATGCTTTTTGCCAAATTGATGACCACCAAAAAAAGAAGTTATGTCTTACCATAACATTCCATCTGTGTTGTTGATCTTCTTATATTCTTGACATCTGGGTATGGTTCTGATCCTCAGAACCAATTGGCCATTATATAGCTCATGTCAGCCAAAAATCTCCCGAGCTAACAGTCAACCCATATTACCTCAGATCAAGTTTGGAGACTTACAGAGCAATATGAGGCCTAATTAAAGTCAGAAGCCAGGTCCAAGTCCAAGGTGTATCTTAACAAGGAATCCTGGGACAGCAAATCACTCTACCAGGACTCTATAGGAGGGGGCAGGTGAGGTGGGATGCAAGAATAGATGAAGACTGAAAACATAGATGGAACATTATGGTAAGACATAACTTCTTTATCTGATGTTAATCTTCATCTATTCTTGACTTCTGGGACAGAGTCCCCAGCTACCTTAGAAACAGGGTGGCCCTATGGAGGAACATTCCTGAGAACTATAGATCCTAACCCCTGTAGACCATATCCAATTTGTAATGAGTGATAAAGGTATGTGGGGTATTTCATGTTGTAGCTGCGCAAATTTCAGAAATGGAAGCTTTAGAATGAAAAACTGAAGTCACCATAGATCTGATGGAATGTGCCTTCACTGGCACAGGAAGTGTTAAATTCTTTTTCTTGTAAATAAAGGAAATGCAATCTCTTAACCATCTTGACAGAGTAACCTCACAGACAGATTTGCCAAAGGTTGCACCTGCAAAAGAGACAAATAACTGTTCTGCCTTAAATGTTTAGTTCTGTCTAGGTAAAAAATGTAATTGTCTGTGCACATCCAAAAGTTGTGAGCAATATTTGCGCTTATTGGAAATATTTGGGAAGAATACAGGCAAATCTATAGATCGATCAGTATTGGCCTCTGAAACCACGGGTTAGTTCTGAGTGACACACTGTCTTTGTGAAAAACTAGATAACTGGGCTTAAAACATAGAGCTTGTAATTCGGTAACTCATCTTGCAGAGGTGACGGCTATCAGAAGTAGTATTTTCCAAGAGAGAAACTTCAAGCCACAGGTACCTGCAGGTTCAAATGGGGTAATGTAAGTGACTGCAAGACAAACATCAAATCCCATGGCAGTAGAGGATCCTTGAATGGGGGCTTTAAACAAATGGTGCCCTTAAGAAAAACCTTACAAATTCTGTGAGAGATTAAAGGCTGATCACCGAAACCATTATGGAAGTTTGAAATAGCAGCTAAGATAACCTTAATTGTGGAAGCAGAAACCCCTTTACCAAAAATG
Source organism: Protopterus annectens (assembly GCF_019279795.1). Lineage (NCBI taxonomy): Eukaryota > Metazoa > Chordata > Ceratodontiformes > Protopteridae > Protopterus > Protopterus annectens. Next base: position 1,348,071,949 of record NC_056741.1, on the reverse strand, counting down.
GCAGCTAGAAACTCTAGAACTTTTTCCACTGGAGCTGAATAAGGATCAAGACCATTATCACAAGCCCAGATAGAAAGTCTCTTCCATTTACTACAGTAGAGATTTCTAGTAGATATTTTATGGGATGCCAACAAAATGCTTCGTACAGGAGATGGAATGTCATTATGCCTGGCAACTAAAAGGAATTGGAGAAACCAGTCAGCCAGCTTGAGAATCTGTAGATTGGTATGCACTAGTCCATGGGGATAGGACAGAAGTTCCAGAACTGGGTCCAGAATCCATGGGCAGCAAAACAGATGAAGCCATAGGAAGGGAAACCATACTTGTCAAGGCCAGCAAGGTGCAATGAAGATTACTTTGCTTCTCAACTGAGCTGTTTTCTTGAGAAAAAAAAAAATGGATAAAAGGGAATGGGGGAAAGGCATAAAGGAGATCCAGGGGCCAATCAAGTACAAGAGCATCTCTCGGCAAATTCCTCTGAGGGGGAATGTGGGCAAAATAGCTTCTGCACTTGTTGTTCAGGGGTGAAGCAAACAGGCCACAGCAAGGCTGGCCCCAGCGAAGGCAGATTTTCTTCACCACCCTGGAATTTGGAGGCCACACGTGAGGCATGAGGATGCATCTGCTCAGTTTGTCCACAATCATGCTGAAACTCCCCGGGGATGCGCATTACTATCAGAAAGCAGTTGGAAGTTATGGCCCATTGCCACACTCAAAGAGCTTCTTGGCTCAGTGGGTAGGACTTGGATCCCCCTTGTTTGTTGATGTACCAGACTATGGACATACTGTCTGACTGAATCGCTATCCTCCCTTCAGGTAAGGCAGAGTGTAATGCTTACAACGCTAGGAGGACTTACCTCACCTCTAGATCACTGATATGCAGATTGGCCTCAGAAGGGGACCAAGTGCCTTGGACTGTCTTCCCCAGATAATGCACCCCCCACCCCATCTGGGAAGCATCCATGGTCATTATGGCCTTGGGCTGAGGAGGGACAAAGAGACAGCTCAGAAGAATCTTTTTTGACTGCATCCACCAGGATAGGTCTTTACATCAGCTGGTTATAAAAACTGGGTAATTCATGGGGTGAGTTAGAATTGACCATTGGTTTGCAAGAAGCCATTGAAGGAGTCTCATATGAAATCTTGCTAGTGGGACTAAAGTGATCACTGCCACCATGGAGCCCAATGCTTGCAGAATTAGCTGAGCTGGTATCTTGGTTGAACGAAGGATAGGCTGAACCTTTTATTATTTATTTATTTCCAGTTTGATTACCGGGGAAGTCCACTTGGTCCAGAGAGCCCGTTTTCAGTGGAGGCCTTGGGGAGAAAAGCTCCATGAAACAGATTACAGTAAAGATAGCAGTCCAATAAAAATAAAGGTAGAAGTACAAATACATATCAAATAATGCAAAGAGTGAGCAACATTGCCCATAGTGGAAAAATATTGTGCAGATACATTTTAACAAATACACACAGTTAAAGTCAAAAGCTACTTACAGAGTGAGAGAGATCACATAGGAATTAGCTACAGAAGGTTATAGCCAGCTATAAGGTGCTTAGGAACTCAGGAGGATACCCTCCCAGGGGCTTTTGTTAAAGAGTTCTAGGTAGGGAGAATGCAGTTACATTTCCATTTTGAGGAGAGGTAGGTGTAAAGCGGAGTTTTGAAGTTGTTTGTGTTTGATACTGTCCATAGTGTGGAAGAGAAAGAGTTCCATTTCTTACCCAAGGAGAAGGAGAGGAGAAGTTACCCAGCAGGATGTTTAGGTTTGTGAACAGTGTTTTGATGTTCAGATCCGAGAGTTCTAGTTGGGTTGTATGGGGGAAGGATGTTAATTAGAGTAGGGCATTTGGTTGGAGTAAATATTAGTCTATGTACTATAGTGAGCTGGAGGAAGTCCAGGTAATTTGTGAATTCTTACCAGTTGAGGGATTGGAAGGAAACACAGTGATGAGCGGAATGTTTGGCTTTGGTAGCAAATTTAGAAATTTTGTTATAACAGCTTTCAAGTTTGGAATTGATGGAAGAGGATAGGTTAGTGGCGGGGCACCGTACTGAAGGGAGGGAAGGTGGTAAGAGGCCAGAGTATGCCTGGTAGAAGTAGAGAGGAAGTGGTTGTTCCTGTATAGCGTACCTAGTTTTTGGTGGGTTTTCTTTATATTTTGCTGAATATGGATGTCAAACTTGAGGTGTTCATCTATAGTTACACCAAGTAGTTTGCCAAAGGGAACAACTTCGATCAGAGAGTTGCTATGGCTAAGGACTTGGAAGGATTTTTTTATCAAAAGAGAAAGATTTTGAGGGTGGGAATGGTAGTATTTTAGATTTGTTAGCATTGAGAGAAAGGTGATTTTGGCGCATCCACATCTCAGTAGTTGAGAAGGCAGTCTAAGTTTTAGATAGCTCAGGGGGGCTAGAGGCAGAGCAGACAAGTGTAGAGTCATCTGCATAGTGGATGACTTTGGCATTAGGAATAGCTGACTGAAAGTTATTGATAAAGATATTAAACAGCATTGGTCCGGTGATGGACTCCTTTAGTACTACGGAAGGGGTGGGTAAGAAAGGTGAGGTGCCTTTTTTCCATTTCACAGCCTGAGATTTATCTGACAGATAGCTTGAGAAGCAGGAAAGTGTGTTTTGGGAGAGATTTAGGTTTGAGAGGTGACTTAGAAGGTGCTTATGGGAAACAGTATTGAATGCTTTAGAGAGATCTAGAAGCACTGTAGATACTAAGTTCCCAGAATCTCAGGCTTGACTGACAGTTTCTAAGAATGAGAGTAGAGCTGTTATGGTGCTATGTCCTGGGGTGAAGCCATGTTGGGTGGGGTAAGAAGTTGTTTTTTAGTCAGAAAAGGCATAAGTTGGAGGTGGCTGCATTTTTTCTAGGATTTTGGAGATTGGAGAAAGAGAAGAGCTAGAGGACAGAAGTTTGAAATGTCAGTGTTTTTGCCTCCCTTCTGGAGAGGAAGAATAAAGGCGGAATGCCAGAGTTTAGGGACATAGGATTCCTTTATGGATCTATGAATTAGGATACTAATTGGGAGAGCTATACCATCAGCAGCAGACTTGAAAAAAGGAAGAGGGGATGTAGTCAGGTGCACTGGAGTAGGGTTTAAGTTTGGACAGAAGTCTGTTTAAGTAGTTAGTGGAGACAGGTTTAAGCTTAAACATAGGGGGAATTATTTGGGGATTTAGATGAGGTGGAATGTAGGAGAGATGGGTCGTTGTTGGGAAAAGTTTTCGTTAGGTCAGACATTGACTCTATAAAGAGAGAGTTGAATAGTGAGGCTAATTCAAGGTCAGATTTACTTGGGTCCAGACAGGGGTTATTTTTGGAGCCTGGATTGAGGAGTGAGTGTATGGAGTTCCAAAAAAGCCTAGGGTTTTGGGGATGGTTGGACTGGAGCTTAGTGTAGTAGGATTTTTGTCTGAAGATTTGTTTTTTTGCAAAGTTACAGAGCTGTGTATATTGGAGAAGTGTTTCAGGAAGTTTATTCTTTTGGTAAAGCTTCCAGGATTTGTCTCTTTGATGCATAATTTGCTTTGTTTCTTTGGTTAGCCAAAGGGCAGTTACAGTTTTGAGCTAGGGAATTTAGAGCATTTAAGAAAGTAGAATTAAAGTTGTCTATAGCTTTATCGAGTGGAAGAGTTTATAGAATGTTCCAATTCATTTGTTTCAGATAGTTAGAGGTGGTTTTGGGGTCAAATTTACTAAGGTTGCGAGTCTGAATATATTGATGTTGGTGTGGATATGAGGTGGTTGCATGGTAAATGAAAGCTGGGAGGTGGTCACTAAGAGTCAGGGATGGTGCCAGAGTTGGTAATTTTATTTGGATGGTTGACTAAGATGCAGTCAAGACTGGACCTGGGGGATTTGTTTTATTGGGTCTGGTGATGCAGTGGGTTACTTAAGTAAAGTTAAACAGGTTAATGGACAGGGAGTGTATGGGACTGTTTACATCATCTAGTATCCAAGTTTCAAGGTTAATTTCAGCTGAGGCCCATTGGAGTATGTCTTCAAGGGTTGAGACGTTATTTCCGGGTGTGATATAAAGGGCAATGATGCAGAGGCTTTTGTGATTATTCATTTTTAATAGATCGACTATTGGTTCTGCATTGGCAAATTTAGGAATGGGGTTTGGTAGGGGAATTGCAGATTGGAATAGATTAATGCAACACCTCCGCCTTTTTTCTTTGGGTGGTCACATCTAAAGTGTGTGAAATCCAGAGGGTAGGAATTCAGAGTCAGAGACGTGGGGTTTGAGCCAAGTTTCAGAGATGGCTACAATGTCAGGTTGATTATGACTTAGCCATGCTTGAAACTGATATGCTTTGTTGTTGAGACTCTGGGCACTGAGTGTGAAAAATTTAAGAGTATTGCAGGGAGATGAAAGGTTAGAGGAAGGGGGAGGGTAATTGTTGTTTGTGAGTGGGTTAGGTCCGGGGATGGGGTGAATGTCTCCAGCTAAGACGAGGTCACTGAAGGAAGTTATTTTAGTGTGTTTTGGTTTGGATTTAGGATATTCTGGATGGTCTAGTATTTGTTTAAGAGTAAGTGTCTTAGCAGTAGTGAAAATAATTTTAGGATTAAAAGATGCAGAGGGTTGAGCTGAAACAGAGAGGAGGAGATGGAAAACAAATGATCATTTGTGTGAGGGAGGAGATGGTTTTGTGTGGGAGTATGGTAAGGAGTACAGAGTGGAAAGCTGACTGGAGGTATAGGAGCTGGCATGGAATAAAGTTGTTAGTAGTAGTAGGAGGGAGATGGGGGTTCAGAGTGTTAGAACAGTAAGGAAAGCATGGTTAGAAAAAGGTAGTTTAATATGGGAGGATTTGTAGTTGGAGAAAAGAGCTGTGGGGTGAGAGGGGGTAGTGAGAGAGTGATGTATTTAATTAGTGATGCATTTAATTACTGTGGGTGAAAGGAGGAGGGGTAAAGAGGGGAAGGCTTTGACTGGATGGTTGTCTTGAGTGGGTGGGGAGTGGTTGAAATAAAAGTAGTAGTGGGGCAGGTGGAAATAGGGGGCAGGGTAGGGGAGCAGAGTGAACCCACAGGGCAAACAGAGCGGGTAGTGCCACGGAGAAGGAAGAAAGCCAGCGAAAAGAGCCAAGAAAAAGGAAGAAAGCCTGCGAAAAGAGCCAAGAAGAAGGAAGAAAGCCAGTGAAAAGAGCCAAGGAAAAGGAAGAAAGCCAGCAAAAAGTTATCAACGAAGCTGAGAACTAGCTCAGAGTTAAGGAGGCACTGGCATAAGGCGGTGTGTGTGTGAAATTAGAAGGATGCAGAGGGTTGACAAGGGATAGGAGCTGAAAAGAGGACAGTAACAGTTTAGTAGAATATAGTAAGTATTAACAGGGCTAAAACAGAGCAGTGGTAAATTAATAGAACAGTTACAGTACTTTTACATGTGTGAAACTTAACAAAAATAGCAATAAGAATCACAAACGAAAACAATACCGGACAGTACTTACATGCGAGCACACCACTGGGGATTCCTATGAAGCAAGGCAGAAAAGCCAAGTCAAAAGATGGTGCCTTTCTACATCAGTTTTTTTGATATCTCTGTAATTAAGCAGGAGTGGGAGGGAGGTGTGCAGGTTCAAGGTGGGGGAGGGGGGTAGACACAAAGTAATACAAGGTTGTGAGTCAGAAAAACTGGACTAGGCCAGCTGCTAAAAAGAAAACAAAGCTGTCAATTCCAGGTCAGTATAGTGCAGTATCTTAACTACAAATCTTATGCTACTAATCTAGTACAGTGTGGTGAAAACGACCACCACTTCTACAGGGAAAAACAGCTGAAGTATGGGGTGCAGGTGCATAGGTAAACTTTTTCCAAGAGAAAGTAGTTTTAAGTAATTGACCTAGGAGTAAAATAGGAAGAGAAAAAATGTGTGTGTGTGTGTGTGGGGGGGGGGGGGACCAGTCGTGTGCACACGTACAGTGAAAGGGGAAAGAGTCTTCAGTTTAGAGGACAGATTAAATACAACTGTAACATACACTAGTGTTCCACCAATGCAGGGTCTCACAGTGTAGGGCAACGAGACAGCCTTGGGTTGATTGGAGGTTGGCCAAGACATAGGATGAAACATTTGCTGAGGGGAACTAGTGTAGCTGAAAGCACTTTCGTGTTCCACCGGCACAGGGTCTTCACAGTGCAGGGCAACGAGACAGCCTTGGGTTGAATGGAGGTTAGCCAAGTCACCGTATGAAACTTTTGCTGAGGGGAATGCGAGCACACTACTGGGAATTCCTACGACAACAGATTCCAATCCTGAGATTGTATTTTCTGTAACCTGTGATGGGGTAGAAATGCCACACAAGACAGAGTGTTTAGACAAGCTCTAATGAACTCCATATCCTGAGAAGGGATTAGTTGAGATTTCACAAGATTGACTGTAATGCTTAACTGCTGAGATAGTTTCAGAATGAAATCCATTGTTCGAAGTAGATGCCTGGTGGAAGCGGTGAGGAGCCAGTTGTCTAGGTAAGGAAACACTCGGAATCTACACAGTCATAAATGTGCTGTCACTGCTGCCATACATTTTGGTGAATACCCTGAGGGCTGTGGTGAGGCAAATGGCAGCACTCTAAATTGATAGTGACTACTGGCTCCTAGCCAGAAGTGGAGAAACTTTGAGCATTTGTCCATTTTTATGTGGTAACACACATCTTGAAAAATCAATAGAGCACACCCAATTGTTTTCCTCCAGAAAGGGAAGCACTAACTGAACCATCACCATCCAGAATTCTGATTGCTTAACACATTTTTTTATAATGCCAAGATCCAAAATTGGTCTCCAGACAGTCCCCTGTCTTCTTTGGCTCTAAAAAGAACCTTGAGTAAAATCCAGATCTTAATGGTGGGACATCTTGGATGACTTTTTTTCTAGCAGCTTTTGTATTTCTGACGCTGCTTGATCCCTCTGACTGGGTGGAACGTTGAGGAGTCTTGCTCAGGTTCCTGGGTAGAGGGGATTAAATAACCTCTGGAAATTCTCCTTAGCACCCAGGCATCAGTAGTTATGTGCTTCCAGGCTGTTGGGTGCAAGGAGAATCTTCCTGTCTCCAGAGGCAAGCAGTTGGGCCTCCTTTCAAGAGTGGTGGTAGGGTTGGCCAGAGGATGACTCCCTGGAACCCTGGTTCTGCGGCCCATCCCTGCCTCTGGGATGGCATCTTCCATTATGACTCCCCCCCCTTCCTTGAAGGGAGTCTAACAAGTGTGGCCTGGAAGGCTTTTGGGACTTCTTGAACCACATTTTGCCACTCCTCTGATTCCTGGTGTAGGATCGTTGGTCGGAAAAACATATGGCCACAGCAGTCTTTCCATCTTTCTCACACCTGGCTAGAGTTTCCTTAACTTTGGGCCCAAACAATGAGGATCCGTCAAAAGAAGCATTGATGAAGGAAGACTTGAATGGTTCTACAAACTCACACAGAAGCATCCAAGCATGTCGTCAAATTGCAACACCTGATCCTGCTGACCTGGATGCCCATTTGGCTGCATGTGCAATGAGCCATATGGACAAGTTCGAAATAGACTCCAAAGTAGTTAACTGGGAGGAAGCTTTTTCTTGGACCACCCCCAGCTACTGCTCCCCCCAGGGTATCTGACAGTTCCTTGATGAGATCCCTCTGAAACCTAGTGAAGTGTGCCAAAAAGTTCAAAGACTTCAAGGAGACGATCGATGATGCAAAGGTCCACTTCCCAAATCTGTCCATCACCCTGGACTCTCGGTTAGAGGGGATGTACAGTAGAACTTTGCTCTGCTAGTTCTATCTTTGTGGCAGCTGCTACCACCATGGCATCAACTGCTAAACCTTTTGCCCAATGTGGATGAGCCTCAGGGGGTGGAAAGAATTTTGTCAGGTCTCTGGGGGATAGATTCTATAGAGTCAGGAGCTTTCTAGGCCCACTGAGCGTTCAATTTAATTAGATCATTCACCCAGGAGGTAGACAGGCGAGCTACAAAGCCTTGCAAGTACACAGATTCCATGGAAGAAGTGTCTTTGGACTTCCAATCATCCCTCTATTTTAGGATCTCCAGAATGCCTCCAAAGGAGACGTTTTCTGGGGGTGACTGGGGGGAACCCTTCCCCACATTGAAATCCATGTCCTCTGTGACGGATTCTTTGGGACAATCAGTGCGTTTCCTCTTACACAATTTCTTCAGAGGAGGCTCTTCAATGGAATCATCTGAAGAGATCTGAGAAGCTAATCACCCTTAACATCCACATCCCATCCCCACTCCTCAGTAAGGAAACCTCCATAAAAAACTTCTCCAAAACCTACTTCATGCTACTCAAGTCAGAAGTGACAAACTTCATGACACCCATGCAGACAGGAACTGAAAGTTCAACTGCTGAATCCTACACTAAGGCACTGTACGAGCACATCCACTCCTGCATGAATCGTGCCATCCCAAATAGAACCAAGATACTCTCATCCAAAAAAAGGAAACCAATCTGGTGGTCCCCTGCCATAAACAACTTTACAACAAAAGGAAGAAACTGTTGCAGAAAAGAGGAAAATCCCAGGATGCAAAAAACTCCCTTACCAGCCTCAGTAAGAAACTGAGATCCCTTATAAAATCCTCCAAAGCTAGTTACAAAACTAAAATTGCCAAAGATCCAAAGACAACCACAAGACATTCTATAAGTATGTCAAGAATCTAAATGGCAATGCTCAGATCTGCTCTGAGCTAAAACAGAATGGCATTAAATATACTGATCCCAAGGATAGTCAATATCCTGGCAGATCGATTCAGTGCCAACTTCACCCCCTTCTCACCCCCTAAATGGCCCATATCAATACCAGAAGATTGCCAAATTCTGGTAATAATGGCCACACTGGTAAAAAAACGCACTGTCCAAAGCTAAGAATATAGCATCCATGGGACCAGATGACATCCCGGGCTGTGTACTACATGAACTACAATATGAACTGGCACCTCACCTAAGTGCCATGTTTAATCATAGCCTCACCTCAGGTTTCATGCCCACTGAGTGGCACAGAGCTACAGTTAACCCACTCCACAGGGGGGGGGGAATCCACCTTGGATCCCGGAAACTACTGTCCCATCAGTCTGATGAGCCTTATCTGCAAGGCCATGGAGTGTATTATCAAGGAACTTATAAACAAAGACATTGGCAACCTTCAAACACTGGACCCCAAGCAGTTTGGGTTCATGAAGGGCCGATCTTGTCTCCTGAACCTGATTGACTTCTTCTAATCAGTCTCCAGAGCCATGGACAAGGATAAGGTGGTCCACACAGCCTATCTAGACCTTGCCAAGGCCTTTAACACCATCCCCCACTCTGGAATCATAGATAAACTTACTAAGCTGGGCATTAATCCCTACGTCACCCAATGGGTTGCTAACTGGCTTACTGATAGAACCCACACTGTAAAAATAGCCGACTCCAAATCCAGCTCCAGACAAGTGGAGTACCTCAGGGTTCAGTCCTGGGACCGCTCTTGTTTGGCATCTACTTCTCTGAAGTACAAGCCAACACTAAGGGACTCTGGCTAACAAAGTCCGCAGATGACTGCAAACTGGGTACCATTACTGAATCCCCAAATGATGTGGATACTCTACAAAAGGGCCTTACAGAAACAGATGCTTGGTGCCAGAGCCATGGGCTCAAGCTCAATGCCAAGAAATGTATAATTATCCCCTTTGGGAAAAAACATGTACCCGTGAATTACCATATAGGTGGCAGTACACTAAACACCAAAAGAGTGATGAGACTTATGGACACAGGTGGACAGTGGTCTCACCTTCGATAACCACATCACCACAAGTCAGGAAATCCTTCTATGTGGCACACCTCATCACTAAGGGCTTTTCATCCAGAAAAAAGGAGGTCATTGTCCTACTGTACTCATCCCTCATTAGACCCATTATAGAATATAACGCCCCGCTTGGTATGTACCTCTCAAGACATCTGCAACAACTGGAAAGGCCGCAGAAATACCTCACTAAAAGAATCACAGGCCTAAAGCAGATGCCCTATGCTGACCGCCTTAAAAAACTCCAGCTATACTCCATCGCATATCGTCTACTCAGAGGTGATCTCTGCTTAACATACAAGGCCATGTCAAACCCAGAGCTGTTGGACATGCTCCACTTAAAGAAATCCCAATCCCTCAGAGCCACATGCTTCAGGGATCTAAACCTTGTCATTACAATAAACAAAACATGCTGGAGAGATAGGTTCCTGACCCAGAGTCTCCCCAGACTCTGGAACAGATTGCCCATGCATGTCAAGCAGAGTGCCTCTTAGACCCTCTTCAAAAGTAACCTTGACGATTGGATGGGAGAAAGGAAATTCACCCCGGGAATCACGTCAGTTGCCCTGCTAAACAGGGGTCCAGGGAAGTAAACAGTATGAGAAGAAATAGCCAGGGAATTGTTATGGCTAGGCTTGTATAGGCCCTAGGGCTGATAGCCTAGTACCAACCTATGAACCTAAGAGGGTAGACCTTTAGTAGGCAAGTCTTGTGACCTTGGAGCTCACTGTTTGGGGGGTGGAGGTTGGTTGCAGATCCAGTAAAGCAGGGGTCAAGGGGTGAGACTCCGATAACACAAAAGCCACCTGAGATGAAGCAGTGGCCAAAGCTCTTTGCATGGCTTGAAAGGCAGGACCTCCTAAGGAGGGATGGGAGCCCAGAACAGAGAAACTCAAAACCAAGATCACCCCACACAGAGAGACACACCTGAAAAGCCAGAACCGAGGCTGGACCCTCTGTTGGCGCAGCCTGAAAAGGCAAGGTTAGCTCCATAAAAAAAAAAAAAAAAAACAGACTATTTGAATCCCATGGGCCCAATGGCGAATACCAAAGGTGCCGAAGTAGACAGAGCTGTACCTGGCACCAAAGACAAAAGGGCTGTTGGTGACTGGAACCAGTGTGGTTGGGGTCAACTGCTCTAAAGCCTGTGAAGAGGTTAGAGGAGTGTAAGAAGGGGTCGTGGGAGAAAAAAAAACCTGCACCAGAAGGGAGAGGGAGCTGAAAAGATGAGGTAAGACCCTTAGCTGTCAGAATCTGATCCACCAACCTCACTATATCAACTTCTGAAAGACTCCTGGTGGAGAGAATGGACAATGCAGAAGGGGATGCAGGTCTCTCTAGGAAAGGGCTGGGTAGTTGCCCCAAGAAGGGATCAATAGCAGGGGAATAGGTAGTCCTAGGCTGAATAGGGAACTTAGTCTTTGGCACCATCTGCAGGGCCACAGGAATATTTCCGCCGACAGGGGAGCAGTTAGAATCGGTGCCGCTGCCGGAACCGTAGCCAATCTAGATGTACTAAGTGTCATAATCCATGTGGATGTCGTGGTTGGTGCCAAAGAGTCATGCCGTTCAGAGAACTTCAGAACCTTAGATTTCAGTTCTGAAGAGGAACCTGCAGATGAATGTTTCTGTTTCTTTACTGTTGGTGCCGAGGGTGATGTTGGCACTGAACAGGAAGTTTTGGTACCAGAGGCTGGAGGAGACTGGTCTACCTTGGACAAACCTTCTTCGAAAGGGGCTTTAAGAATCCCTTTGAAAATCAGTTTATTTCTACATTCTACCAGGACTCTTACTGAAACCCTGGCAGACAGTACAGTCAGTATTCAAGTGGGACTCACCCAAACAATATAAACAGCATTCATGATCATCAGAGTTTGGCATTTTTCTGCCGCACTTTCTACACTGCTTAAAACCAGCTTTGGCTTATTTAGATTTATCTGCCATTGCCCTAAATTAAAAAAAACTGGAGATGAAGAAAGGAAGGAAAAAGGAAGAGAAAGATCAAGCTCTCACAACCAGAAAAAAACTACTACCAGCAATGGTAGAAAGACTACCTAACAGTAAAAGGAAAGAGAGAGAGGGGGGAAGGGAACTATCAACAAATGTAGTAAATAATACTGACGGTAAAGGGAGACACTCACAGATAAAGGGTAGACCAAACATTTAGAAAAATTAGAAAAGATTTCCAAAGTATAAGATTTTTACTTAACTAGCAGACAGGAGTCGGCTGATGCGTCTTGCTGTAAGAGCGGCTAATAAGATCTGAGGTAATATAGAGAGGCATTTTGGGTAGACTGTAAGCTCGAGAGATTTTTGGCTAAAGCGAGCTATATAATGGCTGGATCAGTTGCAAGGATTATAACCATGCCTAAAAGTTAAGAATAGATGAAGACTGACAACATCAGATGAACTGTTTTCAAGGAAAGATGCTTCGTATTACATTTATTTGCCGTTTCAAAGGGTTTCTGGGTCAACCCCTGGAAAACCACAGTGAGAGCTCAAGGTGAAGAGGGGTCTTTGATTGGAGATCTAAAGAGAAAAATTCCCTTCATGAAAGCTTTATATAATCTGGAAGTTGGCAGAGAAGGGGATTTGTTTCCAGAGTGGAAGTTGGATATGGATGCTAACTGAAGTGTAATAGTAGAAAACTAGCTCATTCCTTAAAAGCAGTAGAGGGAAATAGAAGAATGGCCAAAGTATGGACTGAGAAAGGGTAAATATTCTTTTTTGAAGCCCACATAGAGAATCTTTTCCATTTGCTTCTGTAGGCGTCCTTGGCGGAGGCCTTTCAGTAGGCCAAGATAATGTCACTGACTGGGGAAGCTAGCCTGGACTATCTTACTATCACTGGAAGTGGAGAAACCATGCAGTCAGTTTGAAGGCATGTACATTGGGACGTTGACTTTCTGATGGGTGAGATATGAGATCCTGAGTATGTTCCAGTATCCATGGAGGATGTTTCAGGTGAGACCAGAGAAGGGGAACCATATCTGTCGAGGCCAGATGGGGTCAATGAGGATGACTGAGCTCTTCAGCCTGGATTGCTTTCTGTAAAAACTCAGGGATCAGTGGAAGAGGGGGGTAGGCATATAAGAGACCCGGGGCAATCATGAATCAGAGCAGCCCTCTGTGACTCTCCCAGAGGGGGGAACAGAGCAAAGTATTTGCTGCAATTGTTGAGGGGAGAGGCAAACTCACAACAAGGTTGGCCCCAGTGGTTGAAAATCATGTTCACTACTGTTTGAGGGACCACTCACGAGGAATCAGAATGGCCTGCTGAGTCTGTCTGGCAGCATGTTGGTTTTCTCCAGTATATGCAATGCAGTTAGAAAGCAGTCTAAAGAGATTGCCCATTCCCAGACCCTTATAGTCGTTTGCACAATGGGTAGCAATGGTTTCCTCCTTGTTTGTTGATGTACCAGACTATTGACATGTTGTTGGTGTGTACTGCAATAGTCTCTAAGGGGAGAAAGCCCTGAAAGGCTTGCACAATTAGGAAGACTGCTCTCATCTCTATGACACTGACATGCAAGCTGGTCTCCCAGGGGGCCATGTGCCTTGGACCACCTTTCCCTTGAAATGCCCCCCCCCACCCCAGTTGGGAAGCATCTGTGGTCACTGTGGCTATTGGAGGAAGAGAAAAAGGCCTGCCCAAAAATAGATTGATTGGATCTACCAGTGAATATGACATTTGCAAATCAGAGTTTTATGGGAACAGATACAGACTGGTAAAGAATAGACCACTGTACTGCCAAAGTCCATTGGAGTATTTTCATGAAGAATCTTGTTAGAGGAACCTGAATTATGGCAGCTGATGCTCAGAACAAGGAGGAGACATAGAATGGGACATTCACAAAAGACGCCTTGAAAGGTTCCACAAAGTCACATAGGCTAATCCAGGCATGTCTCCTAATGGCTATGTCTGAACTGGCTGTTCATGAGATTCCCTTTGCTGTATGGGAGATCAGCCTTATCAATGAATTGGCAGTGGACAAAAGAGTGGCCAGTTGAGAAGAAACCTTTTTCAGATCCTCTGGAGACATGTACTTGGTGTTTGAGACCTCCTTTATCAAATCTTGCTGTGGGTGAGTAAAATGTGCCAGGTAATTTAATGACTTCGGTGCAAACATGGCTGAGGCATAGATGCACCTTCCAAATCTGTCCATCACCTGGACTCCCTGTTCAGTGGATGGACCGAGCTCCTCTGCTCGGCTAGCTCCTTTTTAGTGGCTGCTGCCACAACTATGGCATCAATGCCCTCACTCCAATGGTTTCTGTATGTTGGGGGAGCCAGAAAATTTTCTGGGTGTATGGGGATGGGATGAGGTTGACAGTGTCCAGTTCCTTTCAAACCCAGCAGGAAACTAGGTCAATAAGTTCATCCACTGGGGGGGGGGGTCGCACAAGACATAGATGGGCCTGCTCCAAAAGCCTCCAGAAACACTGACTCCTCAGGAGCAGGAGTTTAGGAATACCAGCCCCTCTTCTGCTTAAGGGTTTTGAGGATGTCTCCAAAGGAGACATCATCATCTGACGATTGAGGGAAGCATTATCCCTCATCAAAGTCAGTGTCTCCAGTGAAAGACTTAATCGGGGATTCTACATGCCTCCTCTTGCATGTCTTCTTCCATGGTACCTCCTCCATGGGGTGTTTGGGGGAGGTGTCGAAAGAATGGAAAAAAAGTATGGAGCCTTCCCAGGGTAGGCTGACCAAGACAAGCAGGAATGATGGGTTCAGTACTAGGACCCAATGAAGGGGGAGGGGTAGGATCCAAGATGTGAGAGGATGGATTTATGTGCAAGAAGAAGGCCCTTTCTACCACCTGGCAGGCTGACTGCCTCAGGGAAACCTCTCCTGCCCTCTATGGAGCCGAAGCAGCTGAGGATGAGAAGTCGGGGCCAACTTCAGATCTATGCCCTCCAGACAGAATCAGATGCAACCTGTCAAGAGCCAAGGCACCAAGAGGAAGAGACAGATCTGACAACGTTGGAACCAAATCCAACCCCCCCCCCCAGACTTGGTGCAGACTTCCCGGATCACAGACCAGCTCTGATCTGAAGGAATCAGAGGAAGACTGGTCAGGGAACTGCTTGACTCGAAGACGGTGCCTTCCTTGGATCACAGACCTACTCTCACTGGTATATTGGATCCTGGGACTCTGAGACCACTGGTCAGAATGGAGGAGAAGACTGTCTAGGCATGGCAGGTGCACTCATGGATCTGAGAGAGGACAGAGTTGGCAAAACCCCCATCTGGATCTGAGCCCTGAGAAATTTTCACATCATGTTGTCCAAATTGGCCTCTGTCAAGCTCCTAGACAATCTTCAAACTGGATGAAGCTGAGAAAGGAGGCCTAGTATGTTTGGTTGGAGTTTGGAACAGTCAGGATGGCAGAGCCAGGGAAACTGCTTATATCATAAGTTCTGGAGATCAACTCCTAACCATCATATCCAAGGGTCTGGGATCTGAGGCTGATGTGGAAGGCAATGGTGAACTGACAAAAATGATCACCCCTGTCGGATCTGAACAGTCTTATGGATCCGAGCGAGGTGTGACCTTCTTTGGATCTGAAGTGTTTTTAAGCTTTTCAGCTGGCTCTGATGATGCCCTAAGAGAAATGAGGAGAGACTGTGGAGCTGTAAGCTTTAGTGGGGATTTGAGCCCTAGGACAAGAAAGTGGAAGAAGCCGGGTGCAGGCCCTTACGAATCAACATGTTGTGGTGGTCTGAAAACGCTCTGGGATTAAATGAAGAACAGACATCACACTGGGATTTTAAATGTTCTGGTCCCAAGCAACAGATGCACTTGTGGGCATCCGAATTGGGAATCTTGTGCCCACAAGAAGTGCATATTTTAAAACTAGTCGGCTTTTCAGACATGACTGCCTACAGTACCACAACCTATAACTCTAACACTACCTGCTACAAGAGAAAAAACAAGCTAAACACTAACTACTATCCACACATGCTAGAAATTAACAAAATGACTTTTAAAATACAAAGGTTTTTTTTTTTTTTTAATAATGAGGAAAAAGCCATAAGAAGTGCTGAACGGTAGGACAGAAGACAAAGAACCCCAACGTCAGTGAAAGCATAAAATTAAAGCAAGAGGAGTAAATAGTATAAATAACAAGCAGTAATGATATAGCAGTGAAAAAGGTTTTACCTAAAATAAAGAAGAAAATTCTACTCTTACAACTCTCTCAAAACTCAAGACTCAGAAGCCATGTGCTGTCGCAATGGAGGCAAATGAAGTCTGAGGAGCTGGGGATGGATTAGGGCATTATGGGTTCAGGGAAGAGCTTGAGATTTTGATCATAGTCTTTTGAGAGCAGCCGAGTTGGAATGAAAAGGATAGCATCAGATCCATATTGCAGCATGAATATGCTGAAAACAGATCTACCACCACCTGTAACATGATATTCTATAACAATACAACAGCTATGAATTAAAAAGTGTGTGGTGATGTAATTTATACAAACTTAACTTCAGCATTTGGCACGGTCATCCACAAAACAGTGATCAATAAATTAGAACCAAGTATTAGTGTACTCTTGATAAGATGGAGAACTGCAAGGCTTATAAATAGGACATGGCAAACATCATACAGCAACTGGACAGGTGAAATTCTTGGTTACAGTCTGGGTATCCCACAGGGCTCTGCCCTATGCCCTTACTTGTTTAGATTGTATCTTTCAGACCTAACATTTTTATCTGAGGTGTTCTACAGTCTATATGCATATGACCTGAAATTGGGTAAACTCATTACTTGTGTTACATATAAAGCAGGTCTGCAAAAGAACTGGACTAAATTGACCATTTGGGCATGGGAGAATAATGTATTGGGAGATGTACATTTTTAATGGTGAACATTTAATACAGCACACCATGACTGAAACTGTAGATTAATTTAAGGACTTGGGTATATGGATAGCTCCAGCTTTGAGTTTTTTCTAATCATATCAACCAATTAGTTAATGACAGAACTATAGGTTGTATAAAAATGATTTATAAAGTCTATGAAATCAGAAATTAAGAAGTCACTGGTTGTTAGTTACATTAGACCCAAACCAGAGTATGGAATAATATGGAAACCTTGTAAGAAAACAAGCATGACTAAACTGTTAAGAGTACAACAGAAATATTATCAAGGGGATCCATGGGTGTGAAAATTTAAGTAATTATGAAAGACTAAAATATCTGAACTTGTAAAGTGTTTCTTATGGAAATCTATGAGGAGATCTTATTCAGGTATATAGGGCACTCTGCCTCTGGGGAATATTTGGGGTCATCAACAAAGTAGTAAAGATTCTATAGGAATGAGAAGTGTACTAAATGGGTCTCTGAAAGAAGAGCTGATGCATGGAACAGACTACTAAATTACATTAAAGCAAGTAATGATTTAGATGTTTTTAACAGCAGCCTGGGCACTTATTATGGAAACAAGTGTTTTGGTATATTGGCAGGCTACTTGGGCATTAATGCCCGTTGCTTGAAATATCTGTAGGTATGTAGCTTCATATGAACTAAGCATCTCTGTATAGAGAATCAGTACAATGGTGGACTCACCTTGGACAAATTCCATCACAATGAAGACAACTGTCCACATTGTGCTCAATGTCTATACAAAAAAAAACGCATCAGGAGTCACAGTTCTCATGTGGAATTTGCTTCATGCAACTAAAGTAATTAACTTTTTCAAAGTCACTATCAAACATCTGCAAAAGATGAGATCAGCAAGTACTATTCAGATATGAAAAATAAATCTCCATTGAAGTACTTTTCTTAATCTCTGGAAGTAGAACATGCCAGATTCATGGTGCTTGCAACAGCATGCACCTTTCCAACGGAGGCAAGAAAGATCAGAATATGGCATAGTGCAACAGTCATGTTTTACCACTGACATCAAAGTGGGATGGAGTTGGCTGAAACCTGGTGGAGGATAGTAGAAATGAAAGCTGGGCCAGCCATCTGGCTCTCTGAAGGTAGGAATGACTGCAACAGTAATTCTAATGAACCTCTAGAACACAGGTCTTAATGCATGTGGGTTGGAAGAGGGTTTAGCAGCATGAAAAAAAATTGGTGTACCCAACAGTCCTAAAACCTGTGACTTTAGTCTTGTTTCTACAACCAGAGCTCTATGATATCATCAAACTGCCAAGTCTGATAACAGCCAAACAACTGTGACACAAAAATATTAAAACAAATTTAAGGTCATACATTGATGAGGAACAAGACAATCACAATTCATCCTGTTTTGTAAAAAAGCAATAACATTAAAAATATGAAAAATGACTATACACTCACTCAATTCCTCAAGTTACAGTTCACTTGATTTAAAGGAGAAATTCCATGGAATGCAAGGATAAACTGGAAATGTTTATTTAACTACCACTTAAATAAAAAGTGCATAGAAAATAAACAATTAGAAACTTTTTTTTTTTTTACAACTGTACATTTCACTTTTACATTAACATTCATTCGTTTCACATACATAGCTCTCAGGTATTTATATCTTTGATATTCCTTCACTATCATACATTTTTTGTAACAGTGACCGAGCATCCAGATCCTTAATAAAACAGCATGGAAGAACAAGTAACAGTATCTCAAGTCGAACAAATGTACAATACCACAGACAGTAACATACAGGAGCTCTCTTATGCATCATCTATGTGTAGTTACAGAGTTAAAATTTAGAAGGAAAAAAGTTTCTCACAAGAAACGCACACAAATATTTACCCAGATTTGATAAATATTTTATTACAAAAAAAAAAAAAAAAAAAAAGAATGCACAGGCACAATATATAGAGAATAGTAGATGTACTTTTTTTTAAATGCAAGTATGTCCAAACATTCACGTACCTCTCAGACACTACACTTCTAAAAAGGGGTGAAGAAAAAAAAATGTCACTTTGGGAGCCTAGGGTCAAAAAAAGGACAACCTTGCAGTGTTTAACAAAGTACACACAGAAGTCGCCCTAGGCTAGAAAAGATAACAAAATATCTGACAAAGTACAGGACTTAAAAAGCAACACAAGTGACTCAAAAACCTAAGGATAAGTTTTTAAAGGAACTTAATTTTTGCTTAGGGGCTTTATGTGCTACTGCTCATTCAAGTAATTAAGCCCTAACTATGAGGGAAGACAGTAATTACAGAAGTAGAAAGTCACATGCAAAAAGAAAGGGTCTGTTAACATCCATGCAAAAATATAGTCCCGACTTAATGTTGACAAAACAAGCCAAGGCAAACCACAGAGGGCTCAGAAAGAAGGAGTGGTGGGTAATCAAAAAATATAATTTCCCTGAGGTCAAGGGGTTTATAAAACAACTTAGTTACTGTGAATATTATTTTAGCTCTCATCTCTACAGGCCCCTAAGTACATATGATGGGTACTTTTTGAAATTCTAAATGAGTATATTAGACCTGTGTGAAGATGGTCTGGTGGCATGGCAAAAAGCATCAAACATCCAGTAAACGAAGAAAAGGTGGCACAGACAGTATTCCACTTGGAATCAGCCCTGCTACAACACTGACAAGTCTGCCCATGCCTGCTAAAGTGTAAACACAAGGCAACATTTGCACATAGTTCTAGAGACTACTGACCAGAAGTGATACATTCCTTCAGAATGTAATACAATACACTTTCAGAGGAAACAATGTGACTTGTTCTGGATACCTCGACCCCTTATCATTAGTTAGGAAAGGTACACCTTTACAGAAAAGATATTGGGGAGAGGGTTAGAATGGAATCTTGCTTCCAGGTGGGTACCAGACTGTTAGCAATGAATACCACATTTATTTCCAGAAACTGACAGGTTCATCAGATAGTATTCTAGTGCCTCTGTAGAAACAACATATAGGAGCATGTACTTATAAAATAAAATTGCAATACATGACGTTACAGCTACTAAAAATCTTGCTTGCACCTTACAAGCCCATTTCATAACATAATCGTTTTTGATCATAACAAATCAAACTTAAAAGAGGCACTGTGAACCAGTCAACAGCTGAACAGAGAAGCTTGAAGAGGTTTGCAGGCACTGTACTTGTGCTAAACACGGGGAAGGGTGAGGTGAAGTGTGACAGTGTATGTTATGGTGGTAACTATGAGTAAAGGCTGATCAACGTCAATGCCACTATGTTAAGTGATGTTTAGCAGCTTAGAAACTAAGGTCAGGGAATGAAAACAATAAAAGTTAAGATAGACACAGCAACAATTAACAAAATATGGTCCAGTAAAAAGGAAGCAGGATGCAATAAAATCGGCTTATGAAATGCAGGCCAATGACATATTAAGATTCAAATTTACTAAGAGGTTTACTTGATGAAGGCAGAGAATCCATTACGTGAGACAGAGGTAAGAAGTATATCTGCAATGAAAAACAGCAGGAAATTAAGTGGTAGAGTTGGGCATGGGAACAACCCAGTAATGGATCTTAGGAGGAGGAAAACACCCAGAGCAATTATACATGCCTTTTGTTCAAAATGTGGGGAATCTGGAAAATATTAGGCTCTGAGACACTATTGTCAACATTCTCAAAAAACTTCAGGGAAATGAATATAGAGTACGATTAATATGGGAAGAAAAAATATGAGAAGCAAGTTATGGAAATACATTATGGAAAGCAGTCACACAAACAGGACACTGGAGAGGAAAAAAGGGGTGATGAAGGTATGTGCTGCAGGGTAACTTGTGGGGCCATTAGTGAAAAATAGAAAGATGCACAGAAATGCCATGCACAGGTAAAACTAGAGAGAGAGTGTGTGCGCACGCGTTTGTGACATTAGGAAGAACTATATCAAGGAAGAAGAGAAAAAGAGAGTTAAAAGTAGGACAAGATAATAAGCTAATATTTTAAACAACTGGCTTTGGTAGTTAAAAATGAGAATGATGTCTGAATTTCTAAATGGAAATTGACCCAGACAGACTGAAGAAGGCAGTAAATGGATGGATGCAGTGACTACAAAGAAGGAAACAGAACTATTTATATGTGACAAACATCCACCCCTTATATACCTTGTCACTTCTAATGTCAGAGAGGGTACTGAAAATAATGGTCATTACAGAAAGTATTAGGGAACTGGAACAAGGCAACTGTTGTCATGACTCATTAAAATGGTGCGGAACACACATTTCTGAAGAGGTGGATCCAGATATTAGTAAGGTAAAATGAGCACTGTTTTACCAAAGGAAGTTATCATCAAGCCTTTTTTTGTTTTAATGAAAGGGAAACTACAGCCTGGTATAAGCAACCACCACATGATGCAATGTTTTTTTTACTTCAGCCAGGTTTCTGATAAACTGACAAACCGAAGTGTAATGGATATGTGGGTAAGTGATGAAACTGGTGGATAAAAAGGTGACTAGGAGGAAGGATTAAAGAGAAGCAGAAAGATGTCTGAGGTGTAAAAGCAAATTAGTTTGAAAAGTGACTTGAAATATTTGAAAGGATGGACAAATATATGACAACTTGGTTTTAGTGCTAAAAAGTCTAAGGTTTTATACATTGCTACGATCATCCAAGTATAAAGCAGATGCCACATACCAAACAGCTTCTGGGAGATTAGATGAAACAAAAGCTCTGTCAGTTTGAATTATGACTAGGCTTCATCATGCAATAAAGATGCACCCAAGGCAAATGCACATGCGCAGTTTAAGTGCTGGCTGGTCAATCCTCTGTGTTGGGGGTGGGATACTGCTTAGCTATGACCTTCAGTGGTGGCTGAGGATTATAGTACAAGCAGACTGCTTGCCAAAGAAGGTGCAAATGTGTAGTAGCACACAAACTTCACTGCTGAGTCTCTGCATAATCTGCTTGGAGACAGGGTTATGGATAGGCTTGAGAATCGTGCAGTACTAGGACCTCCTTTATCTTGTAGTATTCAAAGGGCACTACATACAGATGTGAAAAATGAGGATAGTGCTGAATGAGGGAAAGCCACTTTATGACCGTTTGTGGCTCTACTGACAACACTCTTGGAGGGGGCAGTACTGTGCTCAAATCTGGGATCGTAGAGGAGAAAGATTATAATTGCTAAAACAGTGAAGAGAAGGATGACCAAGGAAGACCAAATAGGCTGAAGTGTTCAATGGAGAAGAAAAGGGGTGCATGACAACCTGAATTTATAAAACTCTCAAGAGAGGACTGGCTATGTTTAATTTGTGAGGCAGAGTGTTAGTAGCACAAAAGGACACATCTTGGGGAATTATAGAATATTATAAAGGAGTTGTTAAGAAATTCTGATTGAGAAAGATGCTGGGCCCTGCAAAAAGGGTTCTGGGACAAAATTTTGTCAAGTTTTATCAGCGTTTCTCCCCAAACAAAATACAGGTTAATGAAAAGGATAAGCAACTCCATCAGCCAGCTGCATTATACAAATACCTCAAAAAGAGCTGTTGTCTTTGTTAAATTTAATGCTTTAGTGCAAAGCTAAGAAAAAAAAACAACATAAATGTCTTCTAGACACTTGAGTTGCCAGTTAAATTTGATGTCCTTATTCTTGCAACTATTTAAAAAACAAACAGGAGAGAAGCACAGGTTCTACGACTGACCTGTTCATATCCCTAAACTACTACCTACTTAAATACAAACAATGGAATAGAAGCAGCATAAATAATGTGAGAAAAATATGTGAAAGTAATTTTTTTCTCAACTTTAACACTGCACCGTAAATCAGCTGACTACTGAAAAACACATTTGTAATACAACTACATAAGCTCCTAAAAAGTGTGTGACCCAAGAAACCAGTCATAAATTTACTAAAAGGCTAGTACAGAAAAGACAAGTTAATAATAAACTTGACCAAAGGGAACAGGGGTTTTTAGTGTAGTACTAAAATTCAGCACAACACTTGTTTGAAAATGTCTGCTTGAACCCCTATTGGCTCTCATTAGGCTTCCAGCCTGATTTTTTTTTCTTTCATGGAACAATATATTTCTATTGTGGAAGAATGATTTTAGTGTTTTGAAAAATTAAACAGACAACATGAGTATGGAAGTTCTGTAACTACTTGATGACCAGAGTGCACACATGGGATTTTATGACTTCTCAGTTTAAAAAAAATTCAAACTTGCTCTAACAGAAAAATGAAACCCCTTGGAACAGTTGTGCTGTGGACCCACTAGTGGAATATTACGTGGCATATTAGTGCACATTCCAATACACAACTCTAAAGCAAAGTAAAATACATACATCACACTCTTGACAATGAAGACCAGGTGCTCTAGTTTCAGAAGATAATGAAAATATAAGTTACGACTTTTAATACACACATATTGCTCTGAAATCAAACAAACACAGAGGGAAGACACTACATGCCCAGCCCTTTGTAATTACCCGCTTTTAATAAGAAATATTCAATATAAACAAACACTTAGCAATGTTCAGATACTGTGCAGGTCAGTACTTAATAAAATTTACATTCAGAAAAAGCTACAATACCATCTTTACTAACTTATGTCAAATCAGAATGTTGTAACCAGCACCCCCTAATGCCCCAATAGAAAAATGACTTCAACATTACAGGATAACAATGAAGTTCCGTGATCTGTATGATAAAACCCACTCTCTCAGACCGGGATGACTGCTGCAGAAATATGGTCAATCCCACTGTTTTACATGGTGGCCACATTCATTGCATCATGCATACTTTCCAACACAAATACAAGTAGTCATGTACTTTCTCATCTTCACTCTATTTAGAGCATACGGCCTTTACAGTTGTATTACAGACAAGTAAATACAATTCCATATTAAACTGCTGACTACATATCTTCTGCAATGATTGTAAAATCTTCAGGCAGGAAGTTGGCACAGCTTACTTCTTTCCCTCTAAACAAAATTTTTGTTGCTATTTAACTGTACCAGTATTGCAATACAACTCTTTTTGAGGGTGGGTGGGGGATGCGTGGCTATATTCTTAAAAGCAATATCAGTTAATTTGCAAAAGAATTTTCCTTGATGAGTCTCTGGTGGGGTATTTTCTCTCCGCCATTCAGAATTTACATTTTTCACAACAAAATCTTCTATTTAGGGACATTTGCATGCCTGTAGTGAAATATATAATGTTTAACTAATAATAGTGTGCATTCCTAGACCCCACCAGTTTTGCCCCCCCCCCCCCCACCAAACACATTTACTTCTTGCAAATCAAGAAATGACACATTCTTGCCTGACTTACAGGGTATGCAAACCTAGTAACTTGCAGAAAAACACTCAAGCATGAGGATATCTTGAATTATCAAGGCAAGGCCCCTTACACATCATCTTGTCAGTGCTCAAACCAAGCAATTCGCAAAATAGGTGTGACAAATCAGCAAATTGTGCAAGTAAATGCAAATAAACTTCAAAATCATGGACACTCCTGGTTGAGTCCCCTGGTTGACAGTAAAAACAGCCAGACCCATGCAGAATCACAGAAAAGACCGCACGTCTAAGTCGTACACAATACATGCTTTTTAAGCCACAGTTTAGCCATGATATGCAGTAAAAGTGTGTGCAGTGGACCAAAGGACTGCAGTACAAATGTCTGCTAAACTGAGAGGGAGCTTTGACCACAGCATCTGCCAATGTACAGTTAGCTAAACTTATGGCAGAAGATAATGCAGCTAGCGATCAACATGAACAGCGTTTGCTTAGAAAGTGAAAGCCCTTGCCTTCATACAGCAAAGCATAACAAAAACTGGTCCTGCCTTCTAAACTGATGTACTTGCTCAAGGTAATAACCTGAGCTGCCAATGCACATTTAAGGTGGGAAAGACCATCTCTCATATTTCTGTTGACACAAACTGGTTTACAGAAGACTTAGGAACCACCTTTAGAAGGAAACAAGGCTGCCTCAGCTCTATGTTGTACAGTACTAAAGCCCTGACTATGACCTAGAGGACCAAAGTCTGAATAGCAGCTCAAGCACTGGAGCGCTAGCTATGGGGAATGGGAGTAAGTAGCTAATGTTAGCTAGATCCCAACAAACTGACTGGGAGCAAGAATTTGACTTCTGCAAACTGCTTTGGCAGTAGTCCTTCCTGGAAACATAACAGCCTACGGAAGGCAAGTGTGTGCAACCTTGCTACAAAATGGGAGATATTGCAGTTACTTTTGCATCAGCAGGAGTTAAAGCATACTTAAAAAAACCCTTAAGGGCTGCCTAGGTAATGGCCTCCTCATGGTCCTTTCATGACCGCGCTTTAAGAGGAAACAGATGGGCCTAATTGGTTGTTTGGCCATGAGAGGCCTGAGAACTGGCAAGTAGCAGGAGCCAATCAAATGTCAAAAAAGGGGAATAGAAACATGCATAACACAAGCCAAGGATCATCGTCCCTTTGAAGAAGACCACATATGATTTCTTACACATAAGGATCTCTGACACTCTTAACTTCATCATTGAGACATGGGGCTCAAATGGAGGACAGGTAAGCCTTCCAACCACAATGCTCCAATCTCAAAGGAAGGGAGGGGCACCTAAAAGTTTAAAAGGGAGAGACGCATGAAAAAAATCCTTAAAGGAACTGCATGCACAGGAAGTGCTAAGCCACAATTTTTCCATTCACAAGGTTACAATACTCGGAAAAAAACCCAGACATGTTCAGTGCCAGACAAGCATCCAGAACAACTGTGGCTCAAGTTTTATAGGTGTCCAAAGTATGCCAAAATCACAGAAGGTAAGAGACTGGCAATCTACATAGGCAAACATTTCTACTTGGCATTATATGTTTGCCACATGGAGGGCCATCGTAGGAGATTAAATCACCTCTGAACTTCTACTCAAGTCCTATGGAATAAGGTAGTATTTACCACCAACAAACCTTGGGGTTTACTCAGCTGTACCCCAACAAATAGGGCTCATCCCGGTCTAGATTGGCTGAAACCACACCATTTTGGCTATTAGGTGGCAGTAAGAATCGGTTCTGGCCTTTCTTCCCTAAAATTAGAAATCAGATGTCAAATGAACAGAAATGAAAGAATTACTTGTGCCACAGAAAGGAGAACAGGTGCTTTACTACTCCCTTGCCTTGTTGAAATGAGCAGAAGAGAAACAAAACAGTATTTTCAATAGTGTCAGTCTACTCCCTGGACTGTGCCATTTCAGGAAAACCCTGACCAAGCAATACAGCATCTGCTAGCTATTCACCTCCCCACAGGATGTGAAATGCCGAGAGACTAATGCGTCTGTCTATGACCCACAGCTAGACAAGCATCAACTCCTTGCATATAAAGTTATGAACTTGTGCTCCCCCTTGCTTGTTTAGATACCATGTTGCAGACTGACTGATTACATCAAGCTGGGCCTCTCAAGCATGATTCTCCAACTCTTTTAGGAACAGAACTACCCTAAGCTCCAAACTAGCTAAAGCGGAACCCCAATCTGAGGTTGAGGGGGGTAGGGTACAGTCCTTGCATCATACTGAGCTTATGTGGCCTGCTCAACTTGCAAGTGAACTGTCTTGTCAGTAAGACCTACAATGGGTCCAGCTGAAGGAAGGGAAGACACAACAGGAGATTAGTACTACTTACCTACAATTCTAGTGCTTAGCAACAATGGTTCAGTAATAAAGGATCCATAAGCACAAGCTGGCTATGAAGCTACTGATGACTCTCAGACTACTGCAGCACATTCCTCCACATATGCCCAAGAAGACTGTGGCAGCCACTAAGCACAAAAAAACACAGCAAAGTTAAAGGCTAAACACTGAACTGCAACTATCCATGGCCAAAAATGTCTCGGCCCTACCAGTAAGAACAGACAATAAGGCGAGTATAATGCCGGCTTGATGAAGGACTTCTTAAAAAAACAGGATCAGACAAGGATTCCTCCAACTCATGGCCATCCATGAAGTAGGCCAAAGGAAGGGAGGAACACCTACAATGTTTAAAGGAAGACAAACATGAAAAAAAGCCTTCAAGGAACTGCTGGCATATTAAGTGTTAAGTCACAGTTTTTCTATTCACAAGGGCACAATGCACAGGAAAGGCAGACATATATTCTCATGGCAGTACAATGGTAGTCCAGATAAGGAAACACTAGAAAACAATTTTCCTACAGGGCTCTGACAACTACTGCCAACACCTTCATAAAGGCTCTGGGCAAAGACGACGGCCTAGATGGACTTATTTTGTACAGGAAACAATGCCTACCTAGAGCGGACTGGGTGAAGTCTCCTGGGTGTACTCCAAATACAGATGTGCCAAAAGGCAACCACAATGATGAGCAATACCATCCAGGCACTTTGTGGAATGGAATGTACAAGATGCACTGTATGAAGTTGCTGAGATCCAGAACATAGTTAATTTAATCCCTTCACTTCTGGACCATCGGTATTCTGAAGCAGAACCCACAACCATCCCTTGTCTTCAGATTGTAGAAACCACTGCTCTTTTGTGAAAGGTCTCGGGGAGGGGGGGGGGGTTGAAGAAAGAGACTTCCCCTCAAAAATGCAATCCTAGACTGATGACTGTGGTGGAGTGGCAGACAAAAACAAACTTTTGGAGAACTTCACTGGCATATGAGACAGGACCACATAACAATGGAAGGCCTTCAGACAGCACTGAGGAGGCCACTTCCTCTCTAGTAGTTGCCCACATTAAAAAAAAAGAAGCAGTGGATGACAGCAGCAGGGACCACAAAGGTCCTTCCACAGAGGGCCTGCTAACTCATCAGGTCAGTGACCAAGTCCAGAGCTGACTGGCAAAAAAGCATTTCCCCTGAAAAGTAGGTATCCAGTATTTTGCTGCAGAGTTCCTTTAAGTGAAGACAATCTCATACGTTCATAGGCAATTACTAGGTATGCAGTCCAGGAGATCACTGAGGAGCCTAGCCCAAATGCTTAAGTGACTTGCTCAGGTTCACAAAGTACACAAATGAAGACTGAAGGAATCAAACCATGTACCGCAAGGAAGTAACTTGTTAACAGTTCAAAGCCTTAACCCCTCTGCATTAACTGTAGTGACCTGGTTAGGCAGAGGAGCTTGTAGCCACAGACAGTGTGGTATTCCACTACAAGAGCTATACACAGTTTGCTAGAAAGGTCTCCCTTGAGCATAGACACAACAGCTTGCCAAGTTTATCAAGTCCCTTCCTAACAAGGTGAGCCTAAAACTGTGACAGGTAAGACAAATACTACCTCACCCCAAGCCCTAGTGTAACAGAGATGTCCACACTGTTATCACATCTGTCCAGAACTCTAAACACCTTGGCAGGCAGTGGGTTGGTAAAATGCAATGGTCTCCTAGAATAAAGAAATCACATTAGTCAGTGCTAGACTAGTTAGTAATTTGGTCTGCCTAACCACTCAAGCAGTGACTTGTAACACATTGGCATTTTTTGGTGGAATGGACAGAGACACAATGTCTCCAAGATGCTCTAAAGGCATTTCTGACAACAGGATCCAATGGTAGTATAACACAAGCCACCTCAGGTTTTCACAGAAATCACACCAGGACCTTCTAGTGTAGGGGGAGGAGAGAGATTTCAGTTTTGTATAAACTGTTCTTAAGTGTCACACACATCTCCAAGGGAGGGGATCTCTACCAGAGAAGTGATTTGGTGAGCCTCTGACACACTGAGTTTGAGAGCCTTTGCAGAAGAAAGCCTAGAGGATTAGAGAGTAACATTACCCTTGCTACAGTGTGTGTGTGTGTGTGTGTATGTAACAGAGAGAAACAGTGTGACAGATTAGTGCTGGGTGTCTTAACTAAGGGAAAGAGACTGAATTGTGCACTAACCAAGATCAGAACGGGGAAGCATTTTAGACCTAAAAGTGTGCTCCCACACCAGCGCTATAAGTTCTAACCAGAAATTAAACTAGACTAGAGGATACAAGACTTTGTGTGGGATGAACAGATGGACCTTTGTCATCTACATCTTCCTGGCCTTTACGGGCAAGGGTGGGGGCCAATCCCAGGAGAACATTCCTTGGTTGTGAGTATCTTCATCCACAACTGTAAGACTCCAGAGACAAACTGATCTTCAGATTCAAGCTAGTCACCAACAGATTCCAGCTGATTGCCTAGCAGGCAATGCAACATGTTTTAGTTTGTATCTCACGGTGGGAGCGTCAGGTGCACATCCCACTATCTTAAGGTCTTTGGCAGAGAATTGGTTAGTATTCAAATCCCAGCTAACAGAAAGAAAGATTACCACCTGAAGGGTCTGGGATTTGCTGAACTCTAACCCTACCTTAGAAATATTCAGCTATGGATCTCAACTCTAAATAGCTGTTCCTCTGGAGCTGCATATATTTGTGCCTAGAAGTACAAAATGGCCTTTCGACTCAATGTCCCATGTAAAGATTTTTACCAACACCCCATCCCCCCGCAAGGTGTATTAACAGCTTCGCCCTCATTCCGTGCCTGGTAGCTAGAATGAATCCTACAGCGCACATTTTCAACATGGTGCACTTCTCCAAGACAAAACAATCAATGTAGATGGACAGGAGTCTTAGTTGATAATCTGATAACCACACTGTCACTTCTTGTAGTGTGAATGCAAAATTTTGACCGATGATAGTAAGGATCAAGATCCAAACTGAGAGAGATGCAGTAAAGAAATAGCAAGGTCTTGGGACACACCACTTACATAATCAGTGCATTATATCACAGAGTGAGCTGGTGGAAGTTAGCAGACATCTCCTAATGCTGGATTTTGTTGAAAAAGAAAGATATGGAGTTCGGAAAGGTGGAAAACATACCAGAGATTCATCAAGGAAGGACTTTAACATAATATCTTCACTAGTCACATGACTACCTATGAAGTTATCACAAGAAAGTAAAAGAACAGTAAGAGTATAGGCAGTATCTGCCTCCTAATGTAATGTTTGATATCTGCAGTATATTAGTAAGCCAGAGTAAACAGTGATTTTTATTTTTTCAACTGATTCTACTACAAGCTACTTTTGTTGCAGTTTTTTAAAATGGATTCTTAACCCAGCAATGCAACAAAGTTGACAAAGTTCAGACAAGTTTAAATTACTTGCACTCAATTTTTAACACCCACATCCATGAACTACATTTAAATGGTCCTACATTTTCATTGTTGAATGGAGGAAAGTAGTGGTACAAACATGTGACCATTCAGCCAATTGCAGGATGCCAGTTTTAATGAGAGAGATCATATTACTGTGAAGATGGAGAAATTTGGCATTTAAGTAGCAGGAGGAGTGGGGGGGGGGGGTTGTAAGAGGGCATGACCTCTGCAAAAAAAACCAAAAAACACATTCAGTGTTAAATGCTGGTTATCCATTTGCTGTTTGATATGAGTTAATACTTCCCCGCCCCCGGTAATTGCGCATTTCAGCAAATTACAAACTTAGATACACACATGTATGCATATGGATATTATATATATATATATATATATATATATGTGTGTGTGTGTGTGTACATACACACACATATACATTTTTTTACTGGTCAAACACCACAGCCCTGAACATAAGTAATTATCTGCCCTTTTTATGCTTTATAAAGTAAAAGTATTACTTAGATGGGGTGATAATTTAACAGGGAATGAAGGAATGCAGGTCAACAAACTGTTCCACCTAGCACTAGGTAATATGGGCAGGTTAAAATAAAATAAAATAAAAAAAATACACTACCTCACATGACAAACAGTAGTTATGTGCCAGACCCAGCAGTTACATTTAACAGTTTATGACTGAGAAAGAGGACTTCAACAAAAGTACAGTGAAGCAGCATTTCAGAAACTGATGACTACATGGTTAAAGATCTTAAACACATACAACAGAAATTGTTACTTTACTAAACAAAAGCATTACAGTAAACTGGCTTCACAATGTGGGTTGTCACTTTCACTAAGTAATTCTATTCTGTTATAAATCTATATTACATTAAAAAGTCCCTTCTGTCAGTGCAAAAAAAAGTCCCACAGTGCATATGTTTTAAGAGAAGCAACTACATGGGCTCTGGTTACTGCTCAACAAAGAAGCCTGTGAACACAAGAGATGGGTTTGGTGCCAGCATGAGCACATTATGCATTAAAAGATGCTGATCACACAAGGACTTCTGTCATCTGTATGCATCTATGTATTGGATTCCTCTTGCATATTAATAAGATGGAAAAAAAGATCAGCAATTGTAAGCATGGTAATGCTAATAAGATGAGACAATGAAGCATCTGACTGTCACAAAAAGCATCTGTTCCCAAGTACTGTGAAACTGTCTCAACCGCATTATGAAGTTTATCACCACGTACCCTTAAACAGTATTATCCGTTTTTGCTACTTTATGCCATGCCATTAAAAACATGGCCCTCATAGCATACAAAAGCAACAATAATTGTGCTTTTTTTGCCACATACTCTCTTCACTAAATTCTTAAAGATGCACAAGGCTATTCCAAGAACAGATGCAGTGTATATCTGAAGCACAAAAGGCCTTGCTCTTCATATCTTAAGTTGTTACCTAAGATGATTTTTCTATGCAGAAGCCAAACAAAATACAACCACAACAACTTCCTTTCTATGTGTGCTTTTTTAAAGGGATAAAGAGTACTTCAAGTTAGAATATCTCAAATTTTTCATCTGTAATTTTTTCCCGCTGGTGTATAAAACACCAGACCCACACGCATCCTCCCCTTACCATCATTACAAGGTCTACAACCAAACCTGCTCTGCTCGAAAGTAGCAATGGTCACTTTGTTATGGTTTGAAATTCTGTTCTATTCAATACTGCAAACTTGTGCATTTACTACAGTGACAGATGACTTAATGCAGAGGAGAGGGCTTACTTTGGTGCTTTGCAACTAAAGCCAGTTTAATGTCTGGTTTACCATACTGTGGGAGGCAGGCTTACTGAAGTGGCTCAAGTCAAAACTAAGAGTACATACATATCAGTGTTGTGTAACAGTTTTCAGTGCTGACATTATTAACCACAAACTGGTATACAGATGAAAATGTCACAGTTCAGTGAGCTGACGTTTTCTGCAGGACAGCAGATACAAGAAAGAAACACAGAAAAGACTACAGTTTGGTGCTGCCTGTCAGAGGTGACTTCACTTATATCAATCAGCAGTACTCTCTGTGCTGGGACCAACAGTGTGGGGTTCCAGCCCCACTTTAACTAGGTGCACCAATACTCAAAATAACAAAATGGGGATGGGACTGCAGCACCTAACTGCTTGCTATTCTTTGAACAAAGATGATATACCAAGGCTCCTTCTACATATACCTGGTCCCTATCTAGGCTGAAAGTAGATTACAGTTTCACAATATGGCAAACATTCCTCAGTATACTGCTTCTTTGCTTAGTCCTGGAGTGAGCTTTCATAGTTTAATTCAGCTTTCCATGCTTCAAGGGAGTAGTAGTTAAATAAAAACCTTTAGTTAACAGAGTCCAAACAGAAAATTGTAAAAGAAGGAAATGCTAAACAAAGAGCAGGAAGTCATGTACCATACAGTGCCATATCTTCTCCTTTAAGGGTTATCATCTGAAATCGAGCTTTATTTTGTAGACAAACATCTGGTTTTACTTCAAAATAAACTTTCTGAATCAAATTCCTCTTTACTTGAGCTGTGAATGAAGAGGATGACTCATGGCAAGCTTCCGGGAGATGGTTATGTAACTCAGCCAGATGCAGGAACAGATGTTTATTGTCAAAGGAATGTCCAACCATTTTTTTTTCCTCTTACCTGAATTTTTTTGTTAATGCTATGCGCTTCAACAAAACAAATATTAAAAACAAAATCAAACAAAAAAAATAAAATGAAGGGAAATGGTTTACAATAAAAACAACTCTCTGCTTTTCTACAATAAATACAACACAATTTTTTTTAAATCATGATAACACCAGTCTGAAAAAATAGCTCTGTCTTAAGTGCTTTTCAATATTAAGTGCTTCCTCTAGAAAAATATACCAAATATTTACACTTTATAAAACTTTAAATATTATTAAACTATGAACATGACACAGAGTAAAATCGAATAACTGTACCAACAAGTTCAAATCCGTTTTGCCAAGTTTGGAGGCAGACAGGTTACAGCATCAGGTGACGGTATGTGGTGCAGGCTCCAAGACAGTAGTGTAAATTTCAATTAATGTGGTTGGCAGATGAGATCTAAAGCATGGAAAATGGGATCACATTACAGTTTCAAATGCAGACTTCCTGAGTACATCTGAACTGCCTTGCAAAAGACGTAATAATGTTGCTTTCAGTTCTTTAGTGTCAATCTTTCAAAGTTCCAATGAACATGAGCTCGCGGTCCACGCTCCACTCAATTCCTATGTCTAAGTAAAGTCCAAAGTAACTGTGTCCCAGATGTAAAATATTTCACTCTTTTTCCCCGAACCCGACATTTGGTAATTTGTAAGCTAATTTACCTCTTCCAGGGCCTGATGGTATGCTGAAATATCTGTAACAGTAAAGGTAGCAAACTGTATGCTACCAACCACATCACAACCTATGAACATTAAAATGAGACAATTAAAAAATATACAAGCACTGGACCTGCAGCATAATAAAATGCAGGATTCATTTCATGTAGCAGCAGACAACAGTCTGGCAACATGATACTGAAAGTAAACAGGTCAGTTTCATAAACCAAGGGAATCCATGGTAAAACCAGTCAAATCCGTTACATCAAAAGGAAAGTGATATGAAAATATGTTCTTGATAAACTGAAGTTTGAAAAGGGTCTTCTTAAAAGAAAAATAAGTTATACATGAACTATATACACAAATACAATGATATCTTTAAAATGACTTTACGTGCAAGACTGTTTAAACAGGTTTAATGTCCTCTTAGCTACAGAATCGTATTTCCAGTGTCGCATTTGGCTCTGGGAGGGGTCGGTTTAGTCCAGCTGTACAAGTTAATTTAAAAACTTCCGGCATTTCTTTGCCCCACAGTTGCAAGGTAGTTTGTTACTAGCATCTTCTATGGGAAATTTATAATCGTACGTTAGCTCTTCACCACGGTAGATCTTTCGCATAGCAAAGATAACAATGTGCTTCTGACTGTCAATGTTAATAACACGAGAGTAACAGTTGGGCTCACAGGAGTGATTGATGAAACGGGCTGCATTTCCATGCATGGTAGCGTCAACCACTTCATAGTCATCAATGCGAAACATATAGCAACCAATCCCCTGTTGACAAAGCAGAATGAAGCATTACATCATCAGCTTAAATGCTATAAATTAAACTTCACAAGTCACATCAACAGTACATCAGTTTTTAATGCTCTTAAATGATATGAAAACAAAATATTTTTTTCTGGGTTTCAAGTGACCACTCTTCAGAAACTCTGTAGTTCAACTGTATAATAAGAGCTACATGGCATCTAAAGAAAGATGTAGAGAAAAATATTCACAAGAAAAATATTTTACAGAATATAAGTATGCAGGTACTTGCCATACTTATAAACTGTCTTCATGCTGTACAGGATGCAGCTGAAAAATGCAGGCACACACACACACACGTACCCATACAGCCCAATTCCTTTAATAAAAGACACATGAAGGCCTTACTGAAATGGAAAAAAAGGAACACCATGAACTTTCCTTCAACACAGGTCTTTGCCAAACTCTCTATGAAGGTACACAAAGAAAAAGTTGCAGTTGGTTGAAATATAAAACCAGCCTTTATCAATAAATAAATAAATATTCACCAGGCCATACAAGGTTTTGTCAGTGCAGGCTTCCTCAAAAATAGTATTTCCACAAATACTTCTCAACTGATCAGAATTTTGCAGAATGTCCCTGATTATGGCTCATATTTTTGCTCAGTGCCATATAACATTTTTGATTTTTTGCTAAATTGTGAGGATTACAGTCAGTCAAAGAATGCAAGACATTAGAGTTTCATATGATGCATGTAGATGCAAAACCTGTACAATTAACCTTTCAAATGTACTATTTAAAGTGTCATTGATTTGGCGCCTCCCCACCATTACTTCTGGCTTTGTCTGGAATTCTTGAGCAAGCTAGTTGAGAGGTATGCTTCCACAAGACACCCCCTATTTATAACAACTCATTATCCAATTAACCAATCAGTGGCTTTGGTTTCAAGATATATTTAATAGAAATATTTGTTTAAATAAGGCAAGTCAATGTTACCAATATCTGCCACTACAATTTTTTTATCTCCACTTGACTATTAATGCCTCTTTATTTTCTAATACACACCAGAACATGAAATTAAAACTATCCTTCATTGTCCTATATGCTTGTATAGAGCATTAACTTCACAGTTCTGTTTAGTTTAAGCATGTGCTCACATACACTAACCTTTTTACCACCTGTCTTACACTGAAACTTTTTTACGTTTGTCTAAGTTGCACTTGAATTAGGTTAGAAAGTAATCTGCTTTACATGGGATGGGGAGCCTGTTCCGGAGAAGGGTTACTCTCTGAAATACATACGTCTCTCCCCAGCAGGTCCTATTTATATCACAGGCAAGGTTTAAATCTTTAGAATGGGTAATTCTGGTGCTGTTTGTTTTGCGGATACTCAGGAGGTGCATTAGGATGGGGTCTGACAATGCATTGTATGCCAGGCACAGATCTCCCTTCAATAGCTTGTAGGAGACAGAATACAGCTATAGGGCTTTGAAGTGGACTGCATAGGACATGTTACTTGCTCCCACTATTTTTTTTAGTGAGGAACCTCTATGGACATTCCAATTACTGGATGTGCCACATACCAAAGGAGGTGTTGTACTCCGTGATAGGTGTGATGAAAGCTGAATACAGTGGAACACTGACGTCCTTGGACCTAGACAATATACTTCTGTTTATAAGCTGCACAACACAGAATGATTTTCTCACTACTGCAGACATGTGAAGGTAAAAGTCTAAATTACTGTCTGTGTGTGTCCCCAAGTCCCTATTATATTTGATGGTATTTCCTGAGAGGAAGTTGCAGGGCAGACAGGGGTAAAGTTACACATGAATTTGTCTGTTATTAGGGCTGCTGTATCTTCTGGCACAGTATAGCTGTCTCCATTAACAATGCGCTCTGCACACAACTGTGTATTGACTTTCAGGTTGTGAACATAGCTAAAAATGTCTTGAGGTTGCCCTTGGCTTGAGAGGCTAAATTTACCTCAGATATGGCTTTGGTAGATTATTTTTCTGCTGAGTTGCTTGTTTAGTTTGATGACAATGCTTTTATCCTGCTGGGTGCTACACCTCCTAATTTTTGTCATATTTTTCTTCCTTGTGGTACAGGGCCTATTGATATTGTAATTCCACCAGGCTGGCTTGTTTTTTTGCGTTAGTTCTCTACTTATTCCTGGTAGGTACAGCTACCTCTATACAGCTATTAACAAAGCTTACATAGGGTTTCTACAAAGAGTTCTGTGTAGATAACAGTGTTGTCAGGGCTTATGGGGCATGACATTTTGCCAGGTTATCACTTAATAGTAGGAAGTTAGCTTTCGAGTAATTCCTGAACATTCCAGGGTTAGCTTGGGTTATGGGTAGGATTAAGAAGAAACAGTGTCCTTGTCATCTGTAAAATACCCAAGGAGCGAGTACAGCTGGGGCCTACACAGTCTTTTTCCCCTTCATCCTCTGCAAAACAAGAGTTTGATACTTTCTCTCTCTCATGAGGTCACAATCTCTTCAATTTAGATACAGAGATGGTTGGTCAAGGTGAGGCTGCAGGTTCAGAAGAAAATAGAAAATGGCACATCCCATTTCCATTCTCATCAACCACTCTTAAAATGAAAGTATAATCCGTAACATCGGGAAAATATCCTACGGTATTCCACTAAATAACATTGGTACTAACAATGACTCTTCTAATTATCAAACAGTTGCCATACTTTCCCCATGGAGAAGATCCTTAAAAGATGTGTACACACTCAGATCATGCATTACTTAACATCTAAGAATTCTATCACAAATACACAACATGGTTTCAAGACCTAACCACAGTACCACGACAACCCTTTTGAGCATTAACAAAGTTAACATGGAAAGGAATAAGGGCCAACATGTGTCATCCATCTTTCTTGACTTATCCTAAGCTTTTGACAGTCCCAAATTAACAACTTCTCACTGTACTCTCCAGACACCACCTCTCTCAAGTTGTAATAGCCTAGTATCAATGACTACCTCTCCAACAGACAAGCAGTTAAGTGGCAACAAACCTTCTCATCCTTCCTTCCAGTAACTATAGGTGTACCACACGGTTCTATACATTGTCCTTTACAATTCAATATTTGCACCAACTCTTTAAGGCTTCCAAAAATGCCTCAGTTGTTCAATATGCAAATGATTCCACCCTTGCCTGCTCAATCTCTAGCCTTTCTTCTCTAAAAACAAATTACACAAGACTCATGGTTATCTAACCCTCAACCTCAGCAAAACATAATTCATGCACTTCAACCCTAAAAACAGCCATAAGCTCAAGTAATCCTTTACAATCACCTCTAATAATAAACCACTAGAAACTGTATCTCAAACCAAGCTGTTAGGTGTTAATAATAATAGATAATAATCTGAATTATGACCACTGTACATTAATGCAATAAAAGAACATCAAAACTTGGGACTTTGTATAGAATCAAGTACTACCTTACAAATAATATGAGGTAAAACTTAGCAACTGCTCACCTTCTACCATCATTACTTTATGCTTCCCCATACTACCTAAACCTTAATTCAAACCTATTTAAACTAATTTCATGTTACAATAAAATCACATTTGCCATTGATCTCATATTCTATTCCTACAACTGTCAAGACAAAGATTAAAATGGCTAGAATTACCAAATCATCTAACCTAGTCCCAATTAGTCACAGCTCGTACCTTAAAATATCAACCTGAAAATGGTCCTTCACTTCAAAACACCTTAATAAACTACCCACCAACAAGACCATCACGATCCACTTCTCAATCACTGCTTACAGCTACCAAATCAAAGAACTCCGTGGGTAACTTCCTCTATTCCAACTATGTCACAAAACAATGGAATGACAATCTTCAAAGTATAAACATATTTCACATCTGGCTAGTTTCAAACTGCTGCTTAAAAAAACCTCTCTCCCAAATTTAGCTAAGCTTCTGCCTCCACTAACTTACAAGTTTCACCACACCCAGTTCTCTCTTCCTTACTCATCTTATCCCTCTTTCCTCATTCTGTTTTATGTTTATATTCTCATTAACTCATAATTACTAACCAGCTATTACCTTGCAAGATGGCTGCACAATAATCAGTAGCTTAGCTACATTTCCCCAGTGTGAAAGTGCCACGGAAAACATTTTGGGGTAAAATTAGACACTGGTTAGTAAATCCACTGTCAGGATTGCCAGCAAAGAAAAAACTGGGACAACTTAAAAGAAAATCAACCAGAAAAAGCAAAGAGAAAACACTGTCTGGGAAAGATTCTGCAGCTGTTCTGCAAAAGCAGTTCAAGCTTCAGCTTTGGTTCAAGAGATGCCTTCCAGTAATTTAGAGGAAAAATAAAGCAAATGTACTCAGAAGTGATTAAAATAAATGAAAATCTGAAGGAATATATCAACTGAAATAACAAAAGACTGAAAAAAATAGAAGCACCTTTAACTAGCTGTTTAGATGAACTGCTAAAACTGCAAAAATCAGAGAATGAAATGAAGAAAAAGCTGGCTGAGTATGAGGCTTTTCAAGAACAGCTGTTTCAAACAAGGGCAAGAGTGCGCAGAGAAAGCCTGTGATTTTTTTTTGCTGTACCAGAGAAAATGGAAGGAAAAAACTATTAATTTTATGCAAGCACAAATAAGCAACTGGTCTGGTGGTTCCACTGCAGGATGTCTTAATTGAAAGGGTACATTGAGTGTATGTTCCAAAACTGGCCATATCTGAAAACAAAGACCATCTACATTAGCAAAGATGCAATCATACCAGCAGGAAAAAAAAAATGATCTTGACAAAACTGCGGCTGAAGGGCAAAGTATTAAAAACTGGAGATGTGCCCACAAATTTGGATGCTCCACACCCAAAGAATCATTTTGTGTAAAGCCCCAGCACAAAATTGACTCTACCAGGCGTAAATGAGGTATTACTATATCAAAATACTTAACGAGAGCACATGAAGAATAAAACAGAGGAGGATAAACAATATGAAAAAAATCTATTGTTAGAAATGGTGATAGCATCTGGGCCTCAGCAACACGTGGAACCATGAGTAAGTGTACAACCATGGTCAGACAAGACCACACCTAGCCAACAATCAGAACGCAGACATCATGCAAGAGGAGAGACTGCATGTATATGTTGCTAGAACTGAGGACAGTCCTGAGCAAATAATAGCAGCACTTGACACTTAGATGTCATTCAATCACTGGAAGATGAAAAATGATCATACTGCTTGACTGGGAAGCGAGACAGGAATATCGTGAGGTGAGATTAACAGACTTGAAGACAGAGCTATATTAAAAAAAAAATAAAAAAGCTTAGTGGGTGTCCCAG
Source organism: Protopterus annectens (assembly GCF_019279795.1). Lineage (NCBI taxonomy): Eukaryota > Metazoa > Chordata > Ceratodontiformes > Protopteridae > Protopterus > Protopterus annectens. Next base: position 1,348,032,748 of record NC_056741.1, on the reverse strand, counting down.
AATGCTTGGAAGGTAGGGACTACACTAGCCTCGTCAAAAAGATGTTGGGTGCATGAACTGGTATGGAGGAAGATCAAATATGAATAGAAAGGGCACACGGAGCACCATGGAACCCCACACACTCTTCTTCAGCTCCCTTGAGACATATCACATAGTGAGATTTAAAGCTTATGCTTTAAAAGACTAAATCATAGGTTCATAGGTAAGTACTAGGCTATTGACCTACAAGCCTAGCAAAATACACCCTGGCTTTCGCCACACAAGAAAATTATTTTCCTGTGTCCCTGTCAAGCAGAACCACAGAAGTGATCCCCGGGGTGAATTTCCTATTACCCATCCAATCATCAAGATTTTTCTTGAAGAGTGCTAATGAGGAGCTCTGTTTGACATAGGTAGGTAGTCTGTTCCAGAGTATGGGAAGTCTCTGGGACAGGAATCTATCCCTCTGGCATGTTCTGTTTATTGTGGTGACAAGGTTTAGGTCCCTAGAGCGTGTAGCTCGACGGGATTGGGATTTCTTTAAGTGGAGCATGTCCAACAGCTCTGGATTTGACATAGCTTTGTATGTTAGGCAGAGATCGCCTCTGAGTAGACAATATGCAACGGAGTAAAGCTGGAGTTTTTTGAGACTGTCTGCATAAGGCATCTGTTTGAGGCCAGTAACCCTCTTTGTGAGGTATTTTTGCAGCCTTTCCAGTTGTAGATGTCTTGTGAGGTACATACCAAAATGGGCGTTGTACTCTATAATGGGTCTAATGAGTGATGAGTAGAGCGGAACAATGACTTCTTTTTTCTGGATGAGAAACCTTTTGTGATGAGGTGTGCCACGTAGAAGGATTTCCTGACCACTTTGGCGATGTGATTATCAAAGGAGAGACCACTGTCCACCTGGGTGCCAAGGTGTCTTATCACACTTTCGGTGTTAAGTAGACTACCACCTATGTGGTAGTTCATGGGTACAGAATTTTTACCAAAGGGGATGACAATGCACTTTTTGGCATTGAGCTTGAAACCATGTCTTTGACACCAGGCATCTGTCTCAGTGAGGCCCTTTTGTAGGATGTCCACATCATTAGGAGTTTCAATTATGGCTCCTAGTTTGCAGTCATCTGCGAACTTAGTTAGCCAACGACCTTCTGTGTTAGCCTGTACTTCAGAGAAGTAGATACCAAACAGGAGAGGACCCAGGACTGAACCCTGCGGTACTCCACTTGTCACTGGTCTGAAGTCTGATTTGGAGTCTGCTACTTTCACAGTGTGGGTTCTTTCAGTAAGCCAGTTGGCAACCCATCTTGTGACATAGGGATTTATACATAGTTTAGTGAGTTTATCTATAAATTCCAGAGTGGGGGATGGTGTCGAACGCCTTGGCAAGATCTAGATACCACCTTGCCCTCATCTATGGCTTTGGTGACTACTTCAAAGAAGTCTATCAGGTTTAGGAGACATGATCTGCCTTTTACAAACCCAAACTGTGTGGGGTCCAGGGTTTGGAGATCTCCAATGTCTTTGTTTAGGAGTTCCATGATGATACGTTCCATGGCCTTGCAGACAAGGCTCGTCAGGCTAATGGGGCGGTAGTTCCCGGGGACTGTTGTGCCCCCCCCCTTTGTGGAGTGGGACAACTGTCGCGGTGCGCCATTCAATGGGCACAAAGCCTGAAGTGAGGCTATGATTGAACATGGTACTTAGGTGGGGTGCCAGTTCATTCTGTAGTTCATGTAGAAGGCAGCCTGGGATGTTGTCAGGTCCCATGGATGCTGTGTTCTTGGCTTTGGAGAGTGAAGTTTTTACCCGTGCAGCCGTGATTACAGAAACTTTGCATTCTTCCGGTATAAAGATGGACCCTTTAGGGGGTGAGAGGGGGGTAAAGTTAGCACTGAACCTATCTGCCAGGATATTGGCAATATTAGTTGGTTCTGTATATTTAGTGTCACTGTGCTGTAACTCAGAGCAGATCTGAGTGTTGCCATTGAGATTTTTGACATAACTATAGAATGCTTTGTGGTTGTCTTTAGAATCAGTGGCAATTTTGTTTTCATAACTAGCTTTGGAGGATTTTATGAGGGATCTCAGCTTCTTACTGAGGCTGACCAGGGAGTTCCTCCAATCGTGGGATTTTACTCTTTTCTGCAACAGTTTCTTTCTTCTGTTGTAGAGTTTGTTTATGGCAGAAGACCATCAGATTGGCTTCCTTTTTTTGGAGGATAGCATCTTGGTTCTGTTAGGGATAGCATGATCCATGCACTCGTGTAAGTGCTTATAAAGTGCATTTGTGTAGGATTCAGCAGTCGTACCTCTATTGTCCATCTGCATGGGTGTCATGAAGTTTGCCACTTCTGTCTTAAGACGCGTGAAGTTGGCTTTGGAGAAATTTTTTACGGTTGTTTTCCTAATGGGGGGTGGGAGCAAGATGTGGAAGTCTAGGGTTATTAGCTTGTGGTCACATCTGACCAATGAGGAGCTGACCTCAGGTCTAGGATATTGCTGCCTCTGGTGGGGGTGTGGATAAGGTGATCCAAATTCTTGGAATTGATGATTTCCAGAAAATGTTGAGCAAAAGAGTTGGTACATGAGTAGTTTTCCCAGTTAATGGTAGGGTAGTTGAAATCACCCATTATTAGAGTGTTGGGCTGTACCTTAATATTTTCCAGTGTATCAAGAAAAGAGGAGTGGGAATCCTGGGGCATGGTGGGGGGTCTGTAGCAAGCTACAATCTGGATTGCGATTTTGCCCAGAGTTAGTTGAACTTGGATTATCTCAGATGCATTACGCTGAGCAACTAGCTTGGAGGTGTGGATATCCTTAATGAATATGGACACATCTCCACCTTTAGTGTTTTGGTCTGGGTTTGGTGGCCGAAAGGTGTGGTATGAATTATAGCCTGGTAATGCAGGGGTGCTCTCTGGAGCTTTGAACCAGGTCTCCGTCACTGCACAGATGTCAATGTTCTCCATTTTAAGGAGTGCCTCTAGTGAGTGAATTTTGAGGTTTAGACTTCTAGCATTGAGTGGCATTACCCTCAGATTTTGCTTGCTTGTACCTGTTACGGTGGTGAATTTGTCATTTGAACCTTGCCTAAAAAAGGCACTACAGGGGTGGCAAGAGCCTTTGCCAGTATCCGGAATCCCAAGGGCGACAGGTGCAGGCCATCTCTGGCAAAGCAGCGTGGTCTGTCAATCATGTAATCTCAGGCAGACAGATAGTGGATTCCCTCAGAATGACACCAGAAGCTTAGCCAATCATTTTGTCCTTGTACAGTGGTGTCATTCTGGGTGATGGCAGGATGCTACTCAGGGCTAGGGTCATACCGGCCTGGGCTACAAGATCAGAGAGCTCCTCCATATCTCTTTTCATGTAGCCCAGGGAGGTAAGTCTCAGGTCATTCACACCAACATGGACAATGACAGAGTCATATTTGTACTTGTGGAGTGACCTGAGTGCATGCGTTATGTGGCGGATCTTGGCACCTGACAGTAACTTTTTCCTTGTTTAGCCTGGTGAGTGGAACATCAGTGTGCCTGACTATAGAGTCACCTATGACTAGAGTGTTGGGTACGTTATGCCTTATGGGCTGTAGTTGAGTGGCACACTGAGTATGTGAACTATGTGTCATTTGGGTTGTGTTGGGGGGGTGGAGGTTGCTTGCTTTTCTGCTTTGGAGGTCTCTGTTGTTTGGGCAGATTAGTACAGAGAGCCTCCGCGAATGTAGGTGTGTGTTTTGTGGTTCTGTGTGTGTGTTTTGGTGGTGTAGGTTTTGAGGGACTATGTGATGAGTGTGATGCGGTGAAGTGTTTACCTTCTCGTCTTGACTGTCTAGGCCTGTCTTTGGTAAAGAGAGCTTTGCTTCCAGTTTGGCTATATAAGTGCATCTCTCACAGGCCGTAGTGTTGGGTGGTAGGAGGACAGGGTTGTCTGTGTACATGAGGCAACTGCTACATTGTCCCAAGATGCCCAGATTCATCAGGTAGACAGGAGAAAATACAGGGAGCTGACCTTTAAACATGCCTGAATAGGTGCTTATTTTTTAAGTACTAAAAACTGTTTTCCTCTAGACAAGTGAGGAAAGTTGAGTGCTGTAGTAATTTGTAACTTATTTAGTGCTTACAATGAGTTCTGAACAAGTGCTGAGATCAAAGAAACAGATGAGTGCTAAAGCTAAAAAACTGGCTAGTTGCAAGGGAAATTCTGAAAAAACAGACTTTATGGCGCCAGGAATAGTTTAACCCCAGTTAAGTGTGTGTGTGTGTGGGGGGGGGGGGGGGGCTTAGGAGCTCTCAAACAGTCCTGGACACAGCAAATCTGCATCTGACCTGCCACATGAAAGGGGGGAAGCAAGCTTAGAATTTTTTTTCCCCAGTAAAGTGGAAATGGAGAAAGATGGAACAGATGTTAATTCAATGTTAAGAATCTGAGTGGGTTGGCCTTCACAAATGTTCTCTATTAGATTGAGTGAACTAATGACACTAGACTGGGAGGAGTGTCACAGATGAAATATACAGTATGGGCGGGCAACTGCAAAGCCATCAAGTATAAGAACACACAACACTAGAGAGGGTGGGTGGGAAAAAATTACAGTTCCTAGCTGTAGCCACTAAATGAAAGTTTTAAACAGATCAAGGAGCAGACTAGAGAATGCTTTGAACACACAAAAATGCACAGAAAAGTTCGGATAGAGCAATCATAAACAGAAAATACAACTCTCAGTATGTAAAAGCAGTTTACAGTTAAGTATTGTTAATACAGTTTAAAACAGTACATAAATGCAGTGAAACAATAAAAAAGCTTTATAACAGTGCAAAAATATAGTAGATCAACTGTATAGCACAATTATAAGCATTTCAGAAGTGCAATTCAGTGAAATAAGTGTAAGAAATAACTTCGCCTGCTCTTGGAATCTTAAGGAATTTCCACTTATGCAATGCAATCCAGAGCCTGGCAATACAAGCAGAGCCTTTATAAGACACAGGGTTTATATAGCAGTAAGAATGGAAGAGTTGGGAAGATCAGATTACTCCTCAGCCCCTGCTATTACCCAATCACTCGTACTACAGAAGGTCAGGAGGCCTTGTTACTCTCAATAATGAAGACAATCAGCAGAAAATGGCTGCCAGAAACACAAACAAAACTTCCAGCCTACACAACAGGCCTCTATCAAGATTATGCCACCTGAGCAGAACACAGAAACCTCACTTTAAAAGCATAGAAAGAACACCCACAAAGAGAAAATCCAAGTCTCAGTATGAAAAAGCAGTTTACAATTTAGTAATTTAAATTAAAAAAACAATTATAGTAATGCACACTATTACAGTTCCTAGCTGTAGCCACTAAATGAAAGTTTTAAATAGATCAAGGAGCAGACTAGACAATGCTTTTAACACACAAAAATGCACAGAAAAGTTAGGATAGAGCAATCACAAACAGAAAATACAACTCTCAGTATGAAAAAGCAGTTTACAGTTAAGTAATGTTAATACAGTTTAAAACAGTACATAAATGCAGTGAAACAATAAAAAAAGCTTTATAACAGTGCAAAAATATAGTAGATCAACTGTATAGCACAATTATAAGCATTTCAGAAGTGCAATTCAGTGAAATAAGTGTAAGAAATAACTTCGCCTGCTCTTGGAATCTTAAGGAATTTCCACTTATACAATGCAATCCAGAGCATTGTGGCAACCAAACAACAAATAAATATGGGCAGATGTAAGAATCTTTGTTGAACAGGACTTCTCGGCTCCGACCAGGCGATTCCAAACTTTGTATCTTCCAGTCATGTAACAAGGTAAGGTCCAGGGGATATGCCTTAACCTTTTACATACAGCCACTCAAACTTTTTCACATGGTTTGGTCTACAGCTTACAGAGACCTTCAAAGTGCTACAGAAGCCATATCGAACATGCCACCTAGCCTCGCAGGCTCAACATGAGAGCAGCCCATGTCAGGCCACTGATAGCATGGCTGGGGCAGACAATACCTTGCCATGAAGGACCCACAGTCTATCCCTAGGAATACAGAATCTGTTTCAATTGATCAAGAGGCAATCTCCACTAAGGGAGAAAGCTAGGATTCTCATAGAAACCCAGAGAGCTCCACCCTGATTGCTTCTAAAGAAGGGACATAATTTCTGTGGACACTAAATATTATTCTGAACATTTAGCAATTCATTGCACTGGTAATTTTCAGAGCTCAGGCAATAAGCCATTAGAAAGTTCTAGATGTAATGCACTTGAAATAATCTGATGATTATATGATGGGTCTTATAAACCGTATGTTAAAAATAATACAAAAAAATATGGCCTGCTTGTTGAGGTGCTTAGAACTTGATGATGCGTGACCAATTGTAGGGAGGTGGTCGTTTCAAGCTTCCATAGCTGTCCTTTTGCATTTGTGTTACATTTACTAGCTATTTTAGCTGAAAAACTGAGAGGCAGACACTTTATCTATGCTGCACGTCACATTTTTTCATTGGTTAAATTGTCTCTTCAGAGATACTTAAATACTCACTGAAATTCTGGACCTTTGTCTGAAGATTTCAAGTCTACATAAACTAAAGCACTGCTCTCGTGACTCCCTGATGGGTGAGGAAAGTAATCCTATTTTTTTTTTGTCTGTGACTGATACAGCTGCTTTCTGTTACATGCTCCGTTTTGTTTTCTCTTTTAAGACATCTGCTTGGTCTGGTGATTTTGTTCTATGTGGGTGCAAACACGAATTATCTAGGCTGCACATTTCACTATTTTTTTTCATTGGTTAAACTGTCTCTTTTTTAAAGCACCTTTATTGAAATATTACTTGTGACATAGGCAAATTTACATTTATATGAAAGTAATCAGACTGTACTAACAAGTTCAGGTTTCTAAACATTATACTTCACATGTATTGCTATGGATCTACTTCAGATGATCGAAGTTTTAAAACTTCAAATTTTATATGGCCGAGACCATATGATCGAAGTTTCAAAACTCTGAACACCTGAAAGAAAACCAAAAACAAACAAAATAATCCCCCCCCCTGCAGCCCCCACACCCCCTGCTATTTAATTGTACCAACTCTGAGATCTCACTACAGCAAGGAAAAGGGAAAATTTCCCATTCCACGCTGTATGGAGATCTCCATTCAGAACGTTCAAAGTTTTAAAACTTCAATCATATGGTCTCGGCCATATGAAATTCGAAGTTTTAAAACTTCGATCATCTGAAGGGAACCCATTGCTAACATATCATATAACTTAAGCAACATTACATAAATTATTCAATTCCTGCCTACTATATATATTTTTTTAACATTAAACATCTTTATTAAGCCATCACTTATGACATAGGCAATCATACATTTATATAAATGAAAACAAACCATGCAATCCTACTTGCAAGCATTTTACATCATAAACCATACTGACACACTACCAGTTGCAAAAATTATACATCAATTATCATCAACCCAATTATTTTCAGTCAAACATTACATAGCTCATTTAAGTCCAGCCTTCTTTTAAACCTCATTCCTCTCCTGTATGCATTGTTCCCACAATCTCCAATTTTCCCATGTAGTTTACTCCTACCCTTTTCTAAACATCTCAATTCCAGTTGTTTTATCTCTGTTACTATATTGTTGCTTTAGATTTTGATTTCCTTTTTCTAGTAGCCATCATAATTAAACACAGCAAGGCCTAACCATGTCTAGGCAATTCCGATTCTATATCACAGCTCAGAAAAATCATCTCCCTTGTCACACCAATCTGTCCACCCAGCATCTCAGAAAGTGCATCCTGCAGGGAATCCTTAAAGTCCACTAACCCACTGCACTCTCAGAAAATATATTCCCAATACCTCTTTTTTTTCCTGTCACACCGCCAGCATTTGTTGTCCACCTGAGGAAAAATTCTCTGGATTCTACTTGGGGTATAAAAATATCTATGTAAACATTTCCAAGAAAAAATCCTAAATCTTCTAGATGTTGCATATTTTGGGGAAATACATATATTCTCCCATTGTTTCTTTGTGAATTGCTTATCTAACCTCCTCTGATTGATTCTTATAGTTAGCATGCAATATTTTATATGCTCTACTAATTATTCCTTCTTTAATGGCAACTTTTGTTCCAAATTCTACTAAAAACTCCACCAATGCTGCTCTTCTATTTAGAACCTCCCCCCTCATATTTCTTTCTCTTTGCCAATACTCTGATAGCAATCCATGATAGGGAAGGCAATCTCTAACCTGCAATCCAAATAGAATTTATCATCTTTCCCTCTCTAGTTACTTGCTCTCAATACCTTGGCTCTTCGGTCAGTTTTCTCCAATAAATTCCAGCCCCATCTTGCCTATTGTCTATATCCCTAATTCCAGTCATCCCTTTCAGCAGAATCTCCTTTCTCCCTTCAGTGTTGTATTGGTTCTTATGATATTTTCTGCTACTTTATAGATATAATGTTCTGTATGATTACTGCTATTCTCCTTGAAGGCCTATATACAAAATCCCACTCTCCTTGTTTCTTGAAACCCCCCCCCCCCCGCTTTCATCATCCCTTTTATTTATTTTACATCTGTTTACCGGGAAAGTCCGACTGGACAACATGTCCGTTTTCTAAGGAGGCCCGGGGAGAAAAGCTCCAAGACATGCAAAGAATTAGACAAACTTAACAATTTTACAAAAAAAGAGACGTTAACAAGCTTAACATTTTACTTAACACTTTGTAAGAGAAACAATATTAAAAGTTACATATTTGTGAAGAAACACATGTTACAGTTGGTGGATTATTAAACAGTATAGAAAAACAGACTAGTAGCTAAGGTTACTACTGGGTAGAAGAAAAGTTGTATAGCTAGGTCTATTTGAGCTGGTCACTTTTAGTGGAGGCTTTATAATGTTAGCCAATAGCTGTATGCATAAGCTATGGGATTGTTAAGAAAGGTATGTGTAAAGGGAGAGAAGAGGAAACTAGAAGCAATTATGTTCGGTAAGACTGTTATGAGGTGTCAAGAATGGAGTTAATGTAGCTTTTTTTTTTTTTATCCTGGTACGGTACATGGACATATCCATGAGGCAGGCAGGTGGGCTTTTAAAAGTTTTTTTGAATTGCTCAGTATTAGTATTGGTTTTGATGTGCAATGGAAGACTATTCCAGACTTTGGTGACGTAACTGGAGTACAGGGATTCTCCAGTGTGATTTTTGCTTATTGTTATTTCTAACAGTGCCTTATTGCTGGAACAAAGGATACGTTTGTTGGAGTAGTTTGTTAGTATGTTCTTTAAGGCTGGAGTTTTTTTCAGGCTGGTTTATAATATGGTGGGCCATTTAGAGCTGATTGTATTTTAGCAATGAGAGAAATTCAAGCCATGAAAGTTTTCTGAGTGAGTGGCAGTGGTGGGATCTATAATTAGCACCATTGACTAATTTTGCTATTTTACTGCAACAGATTTCAAGTTTTGTCATATCAGCCTTTCTAATGCTGGTAAGGATTGGGGATGCACAGAGTAAAATTTAGGTAAGGTGGGTCCTAGCAATAGTAACTCTGGTGTCGGCTGTGAGATGGTGTTTACTTCTGTAGAGGTACCCTAGTTTTTTATGTACTTTTTTTATGGACTGTGAAATAACAGCATCAAACAGCAAATTACTGTCAACAGTAACCTCTAACAGTTTGGTAATGGGAATGGAGTTATAATGGTGTTATTGGCTGAGGTAATTCTGAATGCTGGTGGGGTGTCAGGGACTCTGGTAGGGTGAAATATCATGAGTTGAGTTTTTTGGGGGATCAAAATTAGTTAAGCATTAGTTAGCCAAGCTTCCATAGCTATAAATGACTGTTGGGTGATTTGTTCTAGTTGTTGGAGGGTAGGAGCGGTACATATAAGGGTTGAATCGTCCGAGTATTGTACGAGTGTGGAATCTTTTGTAGCTGTATGAAGTTTATTAGTGAAGATTGTGAAGAGGAGTGGGCCAAGGATAGAACCTTGTGAGACTCCTACCGTTACAGGAAGAAGAGGGAAGAGGTTTTGCTGCCATAATACAGCTTGACGGCCATTCAGACAGTCTTTAAACCAGGCTATTGCTGTCTGGCTGAGACTTAAATCAGTTAAGGCTTGAAGAGTTTGGTATGGGATACAGTGTCATATTTCCACTCTGAATTACAGTTTTCTGCTTGTGCTATGTATAAGGACTTAACTGAGTAACTCTGAAATACCCCTTCAAATTGGGTAATCCCAACCAGCTCTGTTCTACTGGAAGAATCAGCTTGTTCCACTTGACACTTGCAGTCTTCCCCTCTCAGATAGTGTCTTTTACCTCTTTATTAATTGTTACCGACAACTTCACCTCTGGCTGATAAAAAAAAAAACACCTGACCTGTGTACAAGACTAATGGGACTAAATATTTTAACTGCGTGTATCTTTCTATTGATATCCATATAACAAAGCTTCCTATTTTCTCAGTTTTTGTATTATCTTTTGTTTAATATCGTCCCACATTTTGTTAGCTGCCACACCAGAATCATTTTAATTTATACTCCCAAACACTTCATTTTATCATGTCCCCATAAAAATTTGGATATTGCTGAACCAATTCATATGTGGGTAAATAATTTACCGCTATTGACTTTGTTTTAGCCTCATTAATTTTGTATCCCAAAGAGATCTGAAACTGTCTAAAAATGTTCCACAACACTGCAATGTCTTTTTCTGGTTTTGTCAGTTATAAAAGTATATAATCTGCAAATAGAGCCAGCTTTTCTTGATTACCATACCAATTACATCCTTGAATTTCTGAGTCTCTTATTTTCTTTGCTAATGGCTCTAAATATAAAGCAAATAACAAAGGGGAGAGAGGACAATCCTGCCTGGTTCCGTTGCTCAGGCACAAATTATCAGAGAGGACCCTACCCACTTTAATTTTCATCTCCGATCCCTCATATATCCTCCTGATCAACCTCATCATTTTTTTCAGGAAATGCAAATGCTTCCATTGCCCTGCTCAAAGTTCCAGCTTACTCAGTCAAATGCTTTCTCTGCATCTAAACCCACCATCAACAATGGTATTTTCCTACATTCTGCTTCCCTCTAGATCAATGCTCTGTTAATGTTGTCAAATGTTTGCTTCCCCACCACAAAACCACACTGATCTATATCTACCAATTTTGGCATTACTTTTGCCATTCCTTTAGCCATTATAGACATGAATACTTTATAACCAAGGTTTAGTACTGAAATGGACCTGTATGAAGCTGGATCTGATGGATCTTTACCCTCTTTAGGTATTACAGGTACCACTCCTTTCCTCCAGGATGTTGGTAGTTCTCCTCTTAAAATACTGTTAAACAAAACCTTCCAGATCTTTAGCTTCCAAACTTCCACAGGAATACCATCTATTGCAGGAGACTTTCCTGTAGCTTGGTTATACATCATCATTTTTATATCATGTCCTCCTATCTTGTTAGTAATTGACCTTGTCTACCTTTAACTTTGGCATATTTAATTCATCCATATGCATTTTCAATTGTATCTTTTCTTGATTTCCAAATTTCTCTGTTCTATACAGACTTTCATAAAATTTCTGAAATATTTCTAATCTCTCTACAGGATCTCTTTACCTTCCTTGTTAAAGGCTCCCTAAGCTTGGCAACAGCCCTTTCTACATTATGTTGCCTGAGGTGCTGTGCTGAAAGTTTTTGTACTCTAGTGTTATCAAAAAACAGTTACTTAACAGCAATCTTTCTAATCTCATGTATATTATTGAGGTAATCCCTTATTTTCTGCTTAGTATTCTGCAGTTGAGCCTCTTCTTGTTCTGTGAGACTCCCCCTATTTTCCAACAATTTAACATTTACTAGTCCCTCTAAATAATTCTTATTACTTCTTAACCATAACTCATTTTCTTTTATTTGAACACTATTTTTAAACTCCACCTTAATATTTATGCCACTCCCTAGCTATATTTTCATAAATAATTTATATCCTCTTGAATAATCTCCACTACCCATTCCTTAAATTCCTCTCTTTTGAACAGATGGGTGGGAAAGTACAAGCATCTCATATTTGCTTCATTACCCTCTGCTTTTATTTTAGTTATTAGTAGCGCATGATCTGAAATAGTTACTGGGTGCATTATCAAGACCTTCAATTAAATGCACATGTTCTTGTGAAATGTAAATTCTGTCTAGCCTAGCCTCAGTTTTTATATCTTGGGGAATAATATGTAAATGCCGTCTGAACTCCTATTACTGAATTCACATCTTCCATGCCACATATTTTCATAAATTTCTTCAAAAATCTCCCCTCCTTTGTTATACTGTCTTTTTTGGGCCTCCCAGACGCATCTTCACTACTGCAAATCAAATTCCAGTCCCCGCCTATAACTAATATTCCTTGTTGAAAACCGATTTCTCCCACAATGTTCTTGAGTTCTATTATAGTAGTTTTAGGTGAAATATAAATACATTCCAGTGTAATCCTCCTCCCTTGCCAGTAGTCCCTCAGCATTACAATCTGTCATTCAATATCTTTTTTATCTTCTTCTATCACTATTGGAGCTCCTCTTGCAATTAAATTAAGTACTCCTCTTTTCCTTTGTCCCAGATACTCTGTTGAATAACCATCCCGAAAACCTTTCTTTATCACATTCACATGTTCAGTTCCTTCCAAGTGTGTCTGCTGTAACATAGCTATTTGCACTCTACATTTTTTAATATAGTTCACTATTCTTTTTTGTATTTATCTGTGAGGTCACTGACATTTAAAGACATTACAGAAAGCTTCATTGTATTAAAAAGTTATTATTCCCACCTATTAATATTAACACCTATTTTTAACTGTCTAGTTCCAGCTTTTGTATTAGAAGCATACACTATTTGGCAGGTTGAACTTTTATATAGATGTTTCTTGTCATATTTATTTGAGCCTATGTCACATCTTACAAAACTCTTTTTAAATTTAAAGCCCTAAAAAAAAACAAAAAAAAAAAAAAAAAACAAACCCTCAATACCCACTAAAACCTATTAATTTTTTTTTCACTCTTGTAAGTCCCTGGCTGCTGTTTGTTCTTGCCCCAGCGTCTTTGCCTTTGTACCCAACTCAAAATTATCCTGATCCTACTATAGTCACAACCTACCCGGTGATAAACAAACCCTATCCAAACTCCAGTGGCCTCATCTACCTGCCTCTTATTCTCTGCACCCTCTATCAAGGAAGGAAGAAATACCCAGCTCAACATTATACTGATCCTGCTATAGTCACAACCTACCCGGTGATAAATAAACCCTATCCAAACTCCAGTGGCCTCATCTACCTGCCTCTTATTCTCTGCACCCTCTACCAAAGAAGGAAGAAAGTATGTTATGGACTTAGTCCCACTTGTACAGTAGTCCTCTCTCTACTATTTGTATCGGGGCTCCAAAGTTCGCTACAAGCTAGATCAATCAGTAGCCTTTACCCCTCCCTTCTATCTGCCTAACATCCAACATACCTCTTCACTTACACTAACTCTCTCTTACTAAGTATCTCGTCTTCCACAGTTCTTCACCAATTAGCCCCTCACATACTTTCCTACAATACTAGATTTGCCCACTAGGTGGCAACCTTTTCCTATCCATTATTCACTGTCTCTCTCTCTCAGTTTTGCCTCCGTAACTTTGCTATATTCCTTACTTTTTTATGTTTCTTCACCCTCATCCTATCCATTTTTCACTGCCTCTCTCCCTGCTTTACCTTTGTAACATCACTATATTCCCTAAGTTCTTGACCTGCTCCTCCTCTTACTCACCTTGTGCTGAAACGGCATCTACCCTCTTGTATCCTATGTTTGTTTGACTCCTGTGTTATTTCAGACCTGTCTTATTCAGGTCCTACCTCACTTACCTCTAGCTACCTGCATTCCTGATAGTTTCTTGCCAGCTTCTCCTTCAATTGTCTCTTTCTACTAATCTCTCATCTAGACATTGCTATTATACTTCTCTTTTTCCCCTGTCTAGTCCTATTTCTCCTATCTTACTTCCCTTCTGTACCTCCGGTTTTTGGGATAGCCAATACCCTCTCCAGGTATGGCTTGTCACTAGCCCCTCCCACCTGCATCTGATGCACACCTTCTCCCTTTCCTGTGCTGCCTCTAGACCTCTGGGAAGTTACTTATACACCTGGTCTTGTGAGGCGCCATCTTTCGTTATTTCACTCTTGTAAGTCCCTGGCTGCTGTCTGTTCTTGCCCCAGCGTCTTTGCCTCTGGTAAGTAGAGTTAGTGGTTTCATTATCTGATATACTATGGATGTATGCACTGTGAATTGAATGCTTGTCTTACGGCCACAGTGATTATTGTGGACTGAATGTTTAGTAAAATAATACTCTGATACTGCGTTTGTGCTTGTTGTTAAAGGGTTGTTCTCTCACTCTGCAACGCCTATTAATACTTAGCCTTGTTGTTCCTGTTTATTACATATTAAGAAAACAGTAAAGGTTACATGGTGGATAGCAGGTTTTCCTCTCACTCAGCCACTGTTAAAACGACTGTATCTTATGTTACTATTCAACATAGAATGTACTTTGTTATGTATGTGACCCATGTGAAGCCTTAGGTTGAAGCTATCCCTTAGACCAGTGTCCTCTAACCTGAATGTAACACCTGGGTCTACTCTCCTTTTGCTGTATTTGTATAGCAACTTGGTGCCCATTTACCTAGCGTGTTTGCTTTAACAGATTAACTATGGAGGTGATAACCGTGAATGCTTAGTTGTAGTAGTTGTCTCTCCTTCTGTTAATAGCAGCTTACAACTATTCCTGCACTCGTTGACTGATAAGTCTGTGGCTTGTCCTTCCCCACGTTAGTACTGTGACTGTAGCCTACACGGCTAGTGGAAACTGCGCCACCCATGTGGAGCTAGTCTGAGACTTCTGTTGAGTTTTTAACTATTTTGCCTTGCAAGCGAACACTTGTTCCTGCAATTTAATTAATTAAACATTGGTGCATTGTCCAATTTCAAGTGTTTTTAGTGCTATTCTAGCCAATGGAAACTGCACCAACCACATGGAGCTAGTCTGAGCGTTCTGTTGGTTTTTATTCGATTTTGCCTTGCAAGCGAACACTTGTTCCTGCATATTCATTAATGAAATATTGGTGCATTGTCCAACTTCAAGGTTTTTAGCACTATTCCAGCTATTGGAAACTGTGCCACCCACGTGGAGCTAGTCTGGGTGTTCTGTTGGGTTTTAAACTAGTTTGCCTGGCAAGCGAACACTTGTTCCTGCAATTTATTTAATTTAACATTGGTGCTTTGTCCAATTTCAAGTGTTTTTAGCGCTATCCTAGCCACTGGAAACTGCGCCACCCAGGTGGAGCTAGTCTGAGCGTTCTGTTGGGTTTTAAAATAGTTTGCCTTGCAAGCGAACACTTGTTCCTGCAATTTAATTAATTAAACATTGGTGCATTGTCCAATTTCAAGTGTTTTTAGCGCTATTCCAGCCATTGGAAACTGCGCCAACCACATGGAGCCAGTCTGAGCATTCTGTTGATTTTTAATCTATTTTGCCTTGCAAGCGAACCTTTGTTCCTGCATATTCATTAATGAAATATTGGTGCATTGTCGAACATCAAGGTTTTTAGCGCTATTCCAGCTATTGGAAACTGTGCCACCCATGTGGAGCTAGTCTGAGCGTTCCGTTGGGCTTTAAATTATTTTGCCTTGCTAGCGAACACTTGTTCCTGTAATTTAATTCTGAAATATTGTTGCTTTGTCCAATTCCAAGTGTTTTAGCACTATCCCAGCTACTGGAAACTGCGCCACCCATGTGGAGCTAGTCTGAGCTTTCTGTTGGGTTTTAAACTATTTTTGCCTTGCAAGCGAACAGTTTTTCCTTCAATTTTAATTACTGTAATATTGGTGCATTGCACCTAGCTTGTATGCTATTCCTACTAATGTGTTAGGCACATGCTTAGAACGCCTATAAGAACTGTATTTAACTTTATTATGAACCGTGTCTGAATGTAAATGTTTTATTTTATTACTGCTAACTTTACTGCCTAGAAACTTGTTGAATGTTAACTCTTTTCTCTCCTCTACATTTGCCTCCCTTTCTCCCCAAAGTACCCAGCTCAACATTATCCTGATCCTGCTATAGGCACAACCTACCCGGTGGATAAACGAACCCTATCCAAACTCCAGTGGCCTCATCTACCTCCCTCTTATTCTCTGCACCCTCTATCAAGTAAGGAAGAAAGTATGTTATGGACTTAGTCCCACTTGTACAGTAGCCCTCTCTCTACTATTTGTATCAGGGCTCCAAAGTTCGCTACAAGCTAGAAAAATCAGCAGCCTTTACCCCTCCCTTCTATCTGCCTAACATCCAACATACCTCTTCACTTACACTAACCCTCTCTTACTATCTCGTCTTTCACAGTTCTTCACCAATTAGCCCTTACATACTTTCCTACAATACTAGATTTGCCCACTAGGTGGCACCCTTCTCCTATCCATTATTCTTTGCCCCTCTCTCAGTTTTGCCTCCGTAACTTCGCTATATTCCTTACTTTTTTATGTTTCTTCACCCTCATCCTATCCATTTTTCACTGCCTCTCTCCTTGCCTTACCTCTGTAACATCACTATATTCCCTAAGTTCCTGACCTGCTGCTCCTCTTACTCACTTTGTGCTGAAACGGTATCTACCCTCTTGTATCCTATGTTTGTTTGACTCCTGTGTTATTTCAGACCTTTCCTACTCAAGTCCTACCTCTAGCTACCTGCATTCCTGATAGTTTCTTGCCAACTTCTCCTTCAATTGTCTCAACCAATTACGTTCGCCCTGCGAGCTCACTCCGCTCCCCTACCCTACCCCCAATTCCCACACACCCCCAGTGGTCCTAATCTTATACCTACCAAACCACACCCCCTTCTCCATTCCACCAATCATCATCACGGTTCCATTAAACAATCCTATTTTCCCGCCTTTCTTCCACCACTTCCTATGTCTCCCACCACACCCTTTGGCCTTTCCTTACCACACCTACTTTACCTCTGTACCTATAGTAAATCCGTTATCTACCATGGCATGGAATAAACCCTCCATCCTAATCCTCTTACAGAAGCTACTCATACTTACACTTCTACCTCCTTTAACACTAGCATACCTGCTAACCTCCTATGAGCAACCAAGATATTCACACTTTCTCTACCCTACTAAACAATCTACCTCTTCTGCACTAGCCTCTCACACTGACCATTTCAACATTACTTCCACATACAACTATCTACTACCCAAATACCACAGGACATCCCACATTAGATATAACTTCCCTAATAACAGGAGATATCCATTTCTTCTCAGTAAATATACTAATACCAGATATCTAACACTACTCAACACCCTAAAGGATGGAGATATTCACCCAAACCCTGGTCCTAACACCTCCACTACCACTCAACTCATCAACCCAAACCCCTCTGCCATCCCCCTACTTAAAAAACCTCCCAACTCACTCTTAATAGCTCACCTCAGCATACGTAGCATTAATAATAAAATAACTCCATACTCTCTTGCAACTCTACTCCTTTGATATTATTAGCCTAACAGAAACTTGGTTAAAACCTGCAACTAAAGACAATGAAGTTATCCCACCTGGTTACACAATCCTACGTCTTGACCGTGTAGCCAAGAAAGGTGGAGTAGCAGTTCTATTCAAATCTGATCTTCAAATAACCATCTTCAACCAAAAACCTCCTCAAGACTCTAATGCTGAGATAATTATTACCAAGCTTAAGCTAAACTCTGTCAAATCTATCTATATTATCTGCATCTATGTTCCTCCAGGCAATAACATTTCTACCATCGAAAACATCCTTTGCTGGTCATCTCAAAACCTTCCCCAAGAAACCATAATCTTAGGTGATTTTAACATTGATTGGAAATGTTGCAACAACAACTTCCCTACTAGCCATATTAATCTCTATGGGTTTACCCAAACTATTACCTCCCCTACTAGAATAAACAAAACTAATAAGAAAGAAAGCACCTTAGATTGGATACTCAATAATAGTCAACCACAGACTTACAAATCCGGAACCCTCCCTGATGACATAAGCGACCACTCACTAACCTACATTATCAGGCTCAAAACTAATGTTCCCCATCAACCCATATTTAGGACAATCAGAACCAAGAAAAACTTCAACTTGGATCTATTCCAAAGTGAACTTACAACATGTAATTGGTCCCCCTTAAAATACCTTTCTCTTGATGAAGCTGTTGATTACTTTAATGCTA
Organism: Protopterus annectens; assembly: GCF_019279795.1. Classification (NCBI taxonomy): domain Eukaryota; kingdom Metazoa; phylum Chordata; order Ceratodontiformes; family Protopteridae; genus Protopterus; species Protopterus annectens. Next base: position 1,348,014,507 of record NC_056741.1, on the reverse strand, counting down.
ATTTCCTAGCCATAGTCAACCACCATGCTCCTACCCGCTCTATCAGGATAAGAACTAAATACGCCCCTTGGCTTTCTAAGGAAACTAAGCAAAAAATCCATCTCAGAAATAAACACTGGAATAAATCACGCTTAACTAAAAACCCTGCTGACCTTCTAAACTACAAACAACTGAGAAATGAAACAAAAAAAGCTATACTGTCCGATAAACAAAACTATTACCTACATTCTCAACAGACCCACCATAATAAGCCACAAAAGTTCTGGGCAAGTATTAAGCAATTATTACATCCCGGTCAATCGATCACACCTAACCCACAAGGCACCGACAGGGAAAATCCCAAACAAACTGCTAATGCTTTTAATACCTTTTTCACCAATGCAATTCAAACTCTTGCCAGCCAGCTCTCGCCTCAAAATTTAACTATATCTAATTCTGACACTAAACCACCACCTCCATTTCACTTCCAACCTGTCCCAACAGCATTCATTCTCACCCTGATCCGAAAACTCAAACCATGCATTCCCTCTGCTGACCAACTACCTGCAGAATACTTACAATTAGCAGCCAAATCGATTGCTTACCCCATCTCCATTCTCATCAACAGAACCATCACTGAAGGATATATCCCTAAACTTTGGAAGGTCTCTCATATTATTCCCCTTCATAAGGGGGGAGACTCCACTGAACTCTCCAACTATCGAACCATAGCCCTACTTTCTCCTTTATCTAAGATTATGGAAAGATGTATCCACAGGCAATTGCTAGACCACCTTCTCCATCATAACCTGCTTTCCAACTTCCAACATGGTTTCAGACCTTCCCACAGCACTACTACAGCCCCCCTCTCCTTTATAGACACCATCAACAAAAACCGTAACATTAACAAGCTTTCCTCTGCACTTTTCATTCACCTGTCCAAGGCTTTCAACATGGTAAATCACAATATACTCATAAACATTCTCAAATCTCTGTCACTTGACAATCTAGCTAGAAAATGGTTCCAGTCCTACTTAAATGGCAGACACCAAGCTGTGCTCTGGAACACCATTCTTTCTACCCATCTACCTGTTAATATTGGTGTCCCTCAAGGATCCATACAGGGCCCTCTCCTGTTTTCTATATTCATCAATGACCTTCACCAAATAGTTCCCCAAGCTACATGTATACAATACGCAGATGACTCTACACTTATATGCTCAGCCACTTCTGTATCTGAACTTCACTCCCATACACAAGACGTATTTAATTCTGTAGAATTATTGTTTACAAAACGCCGTCTCTTACTAAACCCTAAAAAAACTAAACTTCTCCTTTTTACACCTACCAGTAAATCTCCCCCAATAGACTTCACTGTTGCATCCAACAAACCCTTCCTAACTCCTGCAACCAGAATAACTATCGCCCACACCCATCTAATCTCTACTCTTTTTTATGCCTCACCCATATTTACTAATCTGTCAAAAAATAACCTTAAGAAACCAGAAAACTCCTATAATAGTATAGCCAGATTTGCCACTGGTAACCCTTACAGAACACACCACTGTATTAATCTAAAGCAACTAGGGTGGCTTGAATTACAGCAGCAACTGAAATTCAGTCAACTTGCCATCGCCCATAAAATACTTTATCAACCAGCCAAGACACCCATCCTATCTAACCTTATTCACCCCTACTATAACCTGAAGTCCCTAAGATCTTCACAAAAACTTCTTGTACATATTAATAAATCAAACAATAGAGCTGGAGACTTTCTCTTCTCTATTACTGTCGGAAAAACCTGGAATCTACTTCCCTCCGAACTTTCTACACTTCCCTCTACTACTCTGTTCAAATATAAACTTAAGCTCTATCTCAAAACACATTGGATGTGCCCCTGTACTAAACCTGACTGACCAACATGCTCTTGTTACTTGATGCAACTTTATCTCCTCAACAATTTCATCTTAACAGCCTCTATTCTGCCTCTCCATAATTTTCTTACTTATTACGGTATTCTCAAAAGGTGGCATATTGTACTACTAGATGTATTACTCAACTGCTACATCATATTACCTTCTTTTTTATCTTCCTTTTATCTATACTTATACTTTACTTTTTAGCTATTAATCTTTTGAACATTAAACTGTAACTTCATTAGTAATTATACTAAGCCTAGTTAGATATTTTCATTTTTTTTTATTATACTTTATAAATGTGTGACCACATTAAAAATGTCTTTTTTTGCAATTTAAATATGTACTGCTGTATATGTGAACTTCATCTGAACTGACTGGAGCTTATCTCTCTGGGCCTCTACTGAAAATGGACTTATATCCAGCTAGACTAGCCCGGTCAACAAATGTAAAATAAAAATAAAATAAAATAAAATAAATAATTTAATACCAACACACAAAACTATGTATATCTTCAAATACTGAAGTTTTATCCTCCTAACAGGAACAAATGTCCCAAACTGACAACCGGACACATACACACATGCACACACACAGGCGTGAGTTAACCTAAAAGAAAGTTTATCCAAGACACATGGTGCAGCCTGTGCTTCAACTAAGTGTTAACTGGTTTTGTCTTGTCTTTACAGCTCTCCCAGCTGGGAAAACCCTTGGATGCTTTAAAAGAACATTATCTCCTTGCCAGTCCCCCCCACCCCCAGCCACTCAATCAACAGACTGTAACCAATTTCTCTTTATCAGACTGTCTCCATGGAGACATGAGAACCAGACAGCCAATTTCTCATTTTCAGATTGAATACATGAGAGATCAGAACCAGTCAATTTCTCTTTATCAGATTGTTTCCTTGGAGAAATGAGCACCAGATACAGAATTGCTACTAAGCATGCATTCATTTGCTAGAAAAAAAGGCCTCATAATACTCAATATTTTTCCATTTACTTGCCTTCTCTTAGAACTTGATCCCAAATCAATCTAAGGTCCTTAACCCAGTTAATTTCCCCCCTGCAAGAATGAGAAAAAGCACATTAATCTTACTGCAGTGCCTACACTTCTTAAAACTGAACAAGAACAGAGAGAGATGGGAGAAGGAAAGGAAAACATGAACAAGAACAGAGAGAGATGGGAGAAGGAAAGGAAAACAAACAGTAGCATTTATTTACAATTCCCATTACATTGAAAAAATAAATGAGAAAACTTTACTTTATAGCATGCAAAGAAAACCATACACTACAAAAATAGTGCTATTAAGAAAAAGGTTTTCTTTACTTACAGTTAACATTCTCCCCTCTTCATTTCCCCAAAGCATTTTTCTGAACATTAATGACATGAAGTAAGGCATATACTTTATAGTCCCCCCACCCCAAGTCCAACAAATTCTGAAAAAAAGTCTAATATTTTCAGTTTTTCTTGTTTTGTCTTATTTCACAAATATAATTATTGCACTGTAATCCTACATTAAGTTACTGGTTTTATCACTGTTCATCTCCACCTTCCAAATCCTGTATCTGCTTCATTTCCAAGTACTCAGGATTCTTCTAGCCAACTCTCATGCTCCCTTCCTTTTCTCCAACATTTTCTATTGAAACAGTAGAAAAGGTTTCACAGATGCAGCTCTTTGTAGTCTTTATTATCAGAAGAACAAGCAGCAGAATCTGCTTCTGTTTCACAGCTCATGTTTTGTTGGACAAACTTTTGTATTTCCTCCTTGGCATGTACTTCATCAAAAATGATTCTGTCCCTCCAGGGAAGAATACCTTGAAGACAGCTGGGTACAGCAGTTTGAATCTCACATCTGTGTGTTGACATTCCCTGTCTAATCGAATGAATTTACTCCTCTTCTGCCTGGTATAAAATGAGTAATCATTGCCCATAAAAACTCTGCTGTCTCTCACTTTTAGTATTTTGTCCTTATGCCACAGTTCTTTCTGAATCAACTCAATCTGCTGGTAGGATTGCATCTTTAATATTAAAAGGTCTAGGTTGCTTTCTCATAGCCAGGTTTGGAGTATACAGACAATGTGCCCTTTCAACTAAACTCCTGCTGTGGAATGGAATACCAGTTCAGTTGCCGGTTTGTGCTTTCATAAAATTAATGCAGTCTGTTCCTTTCAGCTTCTCTGGTATAGCTAAAAATCTCAGGTTTTTCCTATGTGCTCTGTCCTCTAATTGTATTATTTTTGTTTTCAAAGATCTCTTCCTGAGCAGTCATATTCAACTAGCCTTTTCTTAGGTTCATAGGTTCATACTAGGCTATCTGCCCTGGGGCAATTATAAACCTAGCCCAATTCTGTATGGCTTACGCCACCCCTTGATTTGAGTATACTGTGCCCTTTTTAAGGTTTAGTTTACTGTGCCTCTGTCTAATAGTGACACGGGAGTAATCCCTGGGACAAACCTACGATCCCCCATCCACTTAGAGATTCTTCTTGAAGAGATTCAGTGAGGTGCCCTGCCTCACATGAACTGGAATTCTATTCCAGAGCGAAGGGAGCCTCTGGGTTATGAACCTGTCCCTCCAGCAAGTTCTATTTATTTCTGTGCTGAGGTTCAAGTCCCTTGAGCGTGTGGCTCTAAGGGATTTAGATTTACTGAGGTGGAGCATGTCCATTAATTCTGGATTTGTCATAGATTTGTATGTCAGGCATAGATCGCCTCGAAGAAGGCGGCATGCAACTGAGTAGAGCTGGAGTTTTTTTAACCGAGCAACGTATGGCATCTATTTGAGACCCTTGATCCTCTTGGTGAGATACTTTTGGGGTCTTTCTAATTGCTGCAGGTGTCGGGTAAGGTACATCCCAAAAGGGGCATTGCATTCTATGATGGGCCTGATGACGGATGAATAAAGGGGCACGATTACCTCTCTTGATCTAGATGTGAAACCCTTCGTGATGAGGTGGGCTATATAGAAGGTCTTTCTAACCACTTTGGCAATGTGGTTTTCAAAGGAGAGATTGCTATCATCTTGGGTCCCCAGGTCCCTAATAACTTTCTCTGTACTTAATGGGTTTCCGCCTATGTGGTAATTTGTGGGCATATTGTTTTTGCCAAAGGGTATGACTATACATTTTTTGGCATTTAGCTTTAAACCATGGCGCTGGCACCAGTTATCTGTCTCTTTGAGACCTTTTTGAAGGATGTTTGTGTCAACTGGAGAGTTGATTATGGCGCCCAGTTTGCAGTCGTCTGTGAACTTGGTGAGCCATAGTCCTCCTACATTTGCCTGTACCTCGGAAAATTATATACCGAACAAGAGTGGTCCCAGGACAGAACCCTGTGGGATGCCACTTGTGACCGGTTTCAAGTCTGACATGGCTCCAGCAACTCTCACTCTGTGGGTTCTGTCTTTGAGCCAGTTTGCGACCCATCTTGTGACATAGGGGTTTATATTTAAGCTGGATAGCTTATCTATGATGCCCGAGTGGGGTATTGTGTCAAATGCCTTTGCAAGGTCCAGATAGGCTGTGTGGACTACCTTCCCTTCATCTATGGCTTTGGTGACTGTTTCAAAGAAGTCAATCAGGTTCAAAAGGCAGGATCTGCCCTTGACAAAGCCGAACTGGGTGGGATCTAGTGTCTGTAGGTCTCCAATGTCTTTGTTTATGAGCTCCATGATGATCCTCTCCATAGCCCTGCAGACTAAGCTAGTCAGGCTTATGGGGCGATAGTTTCCAGGATCCGTAGAGGCTCCACCTTTGTGGAGTGGGACCACTGTTGCTGTACGTCATTCTGTGGGCACATATCCTGTAGTGAGGCTGAGATTGTATAGCTGTTTTATTTGAGGGATTAGTTCCTCTTGTAGTTCATGTAGGACGCAACCTGAGACGCCATCTGGTCCCATGGAAGCAGTGTTTTTTGCTTTGGAGAGGGCAGCCTTCACCTGAGGATCTGAGATGTTTGGGAGGCAGCCCTCTGCCGGGATAGATACTTGCTCTTTTGGGGGGGAGGGGGTGGAGAAGTTTGCACTGAACCTGTCTGCCAGGATATTGGCGATGTCTGTGGGTTCAGTGTATTTTTGTCGCTTTAGAATCAACTCGAACAAGTCTGGGAGTTGCATCCCAGGTTTCTAACATAACTGAAAAAAGCCTTATGATTGTCTTTGGTGTCCTGTGCAATTTTTCTCTCGAAGCTGGCCTTGGAGGATTTTATGAGGGATCGTAATTTTTTGCTAGTACTGATCAGAGGTGCCTTCCCTATTAGGGATTTTGCTCTATCATGTAGTAGCTTCCTCCTCCTGTTGTACAGTTTATTTATGGCTGGGGTCCACCAGACTGGACGCCTGCCTTTGGATGATTGAGTCTTGGTTTTGTTTGGGATCGCATGATCCATGCATTCCTGGAGATGTCTGTAGAATGCATTTATATAGGATTCGGCAGTTTGGGCTGTAGTTTCCACTGGCCCTGGGGCCTTGAAGGATTCCACTTCGGTTTTGAGAAGTGAGAAGTTCGCTTCTGAGAAGTTTTTCACTGTGGTTTTCTGGGCTGGGGGTGGGGTCGGGATGTGGACATCCAGTGAAATTAATTTATGGTCTGATCTTACCAAGGAGGGATATACTTCTGGTGTGGAGCATAGAGTCCCCATGTTGGTAATGAACAGGTCGAGTATGTTGTCCCCTCTTGTGGGAGTGGTGACTAGTTGTTCCATAGCATTTGAGTTTATAATTTCCAGGAATCTTTGGGCTAAGGGTGCTGGGGCTTGAGTAGTGCTCCCAGTCAATGTTTGGGTAGTTGAAGTCGCCCAATATAATGGTGTTCGGAGAGATCTTCATGTTCTCCAATGTTTTCAGGAAGGCCGAATGGGATTCCTGACTTTCAGAGGGTGGTCTGTAGGATGCTATAAACTGAAAAGCCGTCTTGCCCACTGTTAGTTGCACATGGATGGTCTCCGATACTTCGTGCAATGCCACTAACCTGGAGGTGTGGATATCCTTGATAAATATGGAAACTCCCCCTCCTTTTGTGGTTCGGTCCAGGTTTTGGGGCTGAAAAGCATGATACGAGGTATAGCCTGGTAGTGCTGGGGTGCTCTCTGGAGCCTTGAACCAGGTTTCTGTCACTGCACAGATATCGATGTTCTCCATACTGAGGAGAGCTTCGAGTAAGTGCATCTTGAGGTTAAGACTTCTGGCGTTTAGCAGCATTACCCTTAGTTTCTTGTTCCTTGTGCTGTCTATGGGGGTGGGTTTGACTTTTGAGCCTTGCCTAAAAAAGGCACTATGGGGGTGGCAAGAGCCTTTGCCAATATCCGAAAGCCCAGTGGTGACAGGTGCAAGCCGTCCCTAGCGAAGCAACGTGGCTTGTCGAGCATGTCATCCCAGGCTGACAGACACTGGATCCCCTTTGAATGACACCAAAATTTTAGCCAATTGTTAAAATCGATCATTTTGTCTTTGTACTGTGGCATCATTCTAGGTGACGGTAAGATGCTGCTCAAGGTAGGTCAGGGTCATACCAGCCTGGGCTACATGATCAGAGAGCTCCTCTATGTCTCTTTTCATGTAGTCCAGGGAGGTACGTCTCAGGTCATTCACACCAGCATGTACAATGACTGAGTCATATTTGTATTTGCTTTGGAGTGACCTGAGTGCTTGCGTTGTGTCGGATCCTAGCACCGGACAGGCAGCTCACCGTGACCTTCTCTTTATTCAGCCTGGTGAGCGGGACGTCAGTGTGTCTGACAATAGAGTCACCTATTACAAGAGTATCAGGTGTGTTTTTCAGCCTTAAGGGCTGTGGCTGCTTGGCACACTGACTTTGTGTGTTATGCGTTGTGTGTGTTTTGTTTTGAGGTAGCGTTTGCTTGGATGTCTGCTTTGGAGGTCTCTGTTGCTTAGGTAGATTTTTATTTAGAGCCTCCGAGTATGTTTTTGTGTATTTATGTGTTTGGTTCGCTGATGTGGTGGGACTATGTGATACTGGAATTGTGTTGTGTGAGGTTACCTTCTCCTCCTGACTGGTTACACCAGTTTTGAGGTGAGAGAGCTCAGCCTCCAGTTTGGCTAAATAGTTGCATCTCTCACATATATTTGAACCTGTTTGGAGGAGTAGAGGGTTGTCCGTGTACATGAGACAGTTGTAACATTGCCTCAAAATTCCCAGATTCACCAGCTGGACTGGAGAGGAAACCATTGACTGACCTTTGGACATGCTAGAGTAACAGGGAAACTGAATTTAAGACGGACCAATAGAGGACAAGGTAATCGTAGAGAGTATAAGAGTAAGTAGTGCTTATGGTTTTAATAGTGCTAACTTGTAGGATTACTTAATTGGACCAGTGAAGGGCCTTAGAATGAGAATATGATGTTTAAATTGAGAGATAGAGTAGTTCTAAGGGAAAAAGTGAAGAGCAGACTTTGAGGAGCCAGGAATAGTTTAAACCCAATTAGGCGGTGCTGCCCGTTGTTGCGCTATGCTCAAAAACGCGCAAAACCGCACAAAAGAGGGTTTTAAGAGAGGAAGATGAAGGAGTTTTGGAATTGACCCAAAATGGTCAATAAAACTACAGTTTCAAGTCGGTAACCACTCCCACAGGGGCAGGCAGGCTGCTCAATGTTTTTCACTGCCACTGATCAACAGAGAGACTTTCCTTTAGCCCAAGCAAAAAATGGCCTCACAGAAACTTACAAACAGTTCAAGAACAGCAAGCCTGTAACTGAACTTTTTTAAATCTCAGAAAAGTGGGAAAAAAGCAAGATTTTTTTGTTTTTTCAGAGATAGCAGAGGTTAACAAGTATCAACAAGTTATAACAGTGCAGTAAATGACCCCACACAAGAGTGCTAGGCCAAAGACAGATAAAATGCAAGTTTTGAGAAAAAAAAACGATTTTCAAAATAAGTGCAAACAGGAAATTCAGTCAACAGCTCTAGGTTGTGCTCTAAATACAGTTACTAATGCAGAAATCAAATTTAACAAGCCAGAAAATGCTCAAAATAGGCAGCTATGCAGAAAAACTTAGCAAATAAACAGAGGAAAAATACTTAAAGTCTCAAAAGTGGCTCCTTTCTTCTCTCAGCGTTTTCTCCTCTTGGTGGGTGCTTCACCAACAGCCAACAAGCCTGAAAAGATGCCAAAACCACGAGGCAACCAGGTTTCAAGAGAGGAAGATGAAGGAGTTTTGGAATTGACCCAAAATGGCCAATAAAACTAACAAACATGCTATAAAGTAAAGTTTTCTTCATTTCAGCTTCTGATTTTTGCAGCTTTATCAACTCATCTGAGTACCTGTTTAAAGCCTCTTCCATTTCTTCCAGCCTTCTGTTATTTGTGTTGATGTACATCCGTGTTTCATTTATTTTAACCAGGTCTGTGTGCAGTTGTCTTGTATATTCCTGTAGGTTACTGAAATCATGTCTGGAGGTTGCATTTCATTTTGCTGAACAGCTGCAGAACTTTCCCCAGTCAGTGTTTCTTCCTCACTTTTTGTAGGTGATTTTTTCCAGGTGCTCTGTATTTCTTTTTTCCTGGCATCCAGGCAATACACTTACTAGCCTGTTACTGAAACTCACCCATAAACACAAAAGTCTACTAGCCTTCTCTGTTGAGTTTCTGTTTTCACACTGGGAGAGCTAGAATTTATCTGTTACTCAATGTGTAGCCATCTTGAAAGTTGGTTCAACTCTCGTGAGTGATACTTAAATTCTCAGCCGTGGTCTTTGCCTGCAAAAACTAAAGTGATTCCCTGCTGTGTTTTCCTACCCACTGTTCCCGTTATCAATCTGCTTTTTAAACCTGATGACTGTAAGCTGCCCACCCCTACTGTAAACTGAACTTAATAAGCTTCTCCCTTTCTACACTACTGTTGATATCCTGAATTATTTATTTGTCTTTCCTGTGCTTATATTGAAAAAGTGCATTATGCCTCTCATTGTCTGTTCCACTTGATTTGACCTCATTATCTAGCTACCTGTTGGACAAAGTAGCATATTTTTACACTCTAGCAAACACTTATTTTTGCATCAAAAGAGGTAAGCAAATTTTCCATCTAGTCTACTGGGAGGTTGCCTAGTCTGTTTAGGTTGGGGGAACACTTGAAATTTCTGAATGTAGTTTTATTGGCTGAAGAACCTATTAATCAGCTTATCTTGTTTTTTAGTGTCTTTACAAACTCTGTACAACTGAGTGGTTCTTGGCTCATTTATTCAAAGAGAAATACTTTTATTGAATATTCACACCTTTATATAAGCCACATAAATTACACTGCTGTATCCATATTTTAAGTTTGTTTGTGGTAGCATTCCACTCCGGACACTCCTTTAGTGCGCTTTTACATTAGGAGGACTGAGATTATTCATCTAGTGGCAATAGGTGTTTACCTGGTCGATCTGAGCTGGGACACACACAAAAGGGCTCCAAGTAATTTTTGCATTTCTCTGCACTTGATTTGCACTGTTCTGATACATAGCATATACCAGATGATACACTTTGAGCACTAGAGCAACCATCTTACATTAAGAAGGACTCTCCTGCAGCCTTGTGCCATAAGAGTGTGGCTCCAGCCTTGTTTGAGCTGGGGATTGCTGTTGGAAGGTTCACTGTGTGCTCTCCTATTGGCAGATTATCTTAAAAGTGTTATAATTTCACCTATATTTAAGCCTAGCTTTTGTGTGTTGCAGTGCACTGTGCAACAGGGGTTAGTGGTGCTCTGCACAGAAGCAAACACCTTAAAACTCAGATTTTCCCTAGACGTGTTAGTGGAACCCTCCTAAGCTTCCCTACTACACTACAGACAACTCAGTTGCACACTGAGCAGTGTTGCCACACGTATCCACAGCCTTCAATAGAACAAGTGCCTTTGTTAGTCCTAGTGCAAAAACTGGTCAAACTAGCTCACTCCCTTCCCTAACAGTACATACAGTAAAAACCTGCTATAATGGATGGGCTGTTTCTCATCATTTCAATGGCTAGCCTGACTGACATGGGCAATCTGAGGCAATGTAATAATCGCCTCATGTATACGGACAACAAAAACAAAACCACAAGTAAGAGATGTAATTACACTAATAAATTGGAATTAATTCTCACACCAATCGACAAGCTGGACATCAAACAAATTGCCAGCAAACACACTTCACCTCTCACACAAAATAAGGTCATGACACACAAACCCACATATGTGGAGATACTCACTAGAAGCCTACCAAAAGATCAGAGACCTCCCAAACGTAAACCACTTGCACACACTGCTATGCAAAAAGAAAGAACTATACATAATGTCATATATATCAGTGTCTCAGCAAATAAGCCCTTAAGGCAAAACACCTCAAAACCTATGTCTTGGTCATAGGCAACTCCATAGTGAGCCACATAGATGTCCCCCCCACCAAGCTGGACAAGGAGAAGGTTCATTGTCAGCTGCCTGTCATGTGCCTGGATCCCTCATATGACACAAGTACTGTTATGACTCTGCCATAGTCTATTTTGAGATGAATGACTTGAGACGTATGTTTCTGGACTATACGAAGAGATACATGATTGAACACTCAGACTGTGTCCCAGGCAGGTAGGACCCTAAGCAGCATTCTACCTTCATCTAGGATGATACCACAATTCTTCTTCTTTTGGATTTTCCTGGTTAGGGGTCGCCACAGCAGATCACCTGTCCGCTCATGATTGGCAGTGGGGTTTTACGGTGTCGTGTTGCCAGCCCCGGCACCCAACCTTCCACAGAAGGCACACACATGCACACACTCACACCTAGGGCCAATTTAGAGTGTCCAATCCACCTACAGCATGTCTTTGGGATGTGGGAGGAAATCAGAGTACCCAAAGGAAACCCACGCGACCACAGGGAGGACATGCAGACTCTGCACAGAAGGCACCCCAGCCGAGGATCGAACCGGAGAACCTTTTGCTGTGAGGCGGCAATGCTAACCGCTGCACCACCGTGGCCACCCTCTAGGATGATACCACAATAAAAACAAAAAATGACTGACTTCAACAATTGGCTTAGTTTGTGGTTCCAGTCCAGGAGGATCCAGTATCTATCTGCCTGGGAAAACATGGTCGACAGGCTATGCTGCTTTGCCAGAGAATGTCTGCACCTGTCTCCGCTAGGCTTTTGGATACTGGCAAAGGCGCCTTCCTTCCCCATAGTGCCTTTTTTAGACAATGTCAAAACAAACTTTCCAACATAACCAAATCCACTCAAGACAAACTCGAAGTTCTACTGCTTAATGCTAGGAGTCTAAAGATGAAACATACTCCCTGGAAGCACTCCTCACCTTGGAAGATGCTGACGTCTCTGGAGTCACTGACATATGGCTCAAGGCTGCAAAAACACCTTGGCCGTTTAAGACTACAATGCCTTCCACACGTTCAGACCTCAAAATGAGCATGAAAGAACCAAAGGTGGAGGTGTATCCATCTTCATTAAAGCCAAGTACACCACAATCCTCATGAAACAGTATGATTCCCTCAAACTACTCCATGTCCAATTAACTATAAGCAAAATACCCCTACCACATCATTGCTAGCTACAGGTCCCCCACCATGAACCAAGAAAAACATACCTAGACTTAATGAAGCCACTCTCCATACAATCCAACACCTTAATGTTGGGAGATTTCAATTATTCTTCCATCGACTAGGCGACATATATGAGCACGAACATGTTCGCCCAGAGATTCCTGGACTTTGTCAACATAAATGCTCTGGAATAGATTCCCCCACATGTGGCTCAAATGTCCTAGATATCTAGATATAGTACTTACCAACATGGGGGGGGGGGGTTACTGCACTCCCCCCTGTCTGCTCACCATGGTAAGGTCAGACCATAAATCAGTCTTGTTCGAAGTAACTGTTGGACCTGTCACTACCACAGGAGCAAAAATTTTTTTTTCCAAAGCAAACTACAGCCTACTAAGCGATGGTATAAAAAGATACCCTCCCCCATGCAATCACAGACGATGACTCCTACGCATGGGGTGTCCACAAATGCCCTGTATAAACATAAGCAACTGTATACACTTAGCTGTACCTGACCAGATTAAAACAGGATTCTTCTCAAAAAAAACAAGACACCCTGGTGGACTTCCAAGTATAAACCGGTTATATAACAAATGGAAGAAACTGATGTCTAAGAACAAGAGGGAACAGACTCAGCAGAGGAACAAGCAAATCCTGTCAAGTCCCCTAAAGCTAATTATAAAACTAAAATAACATCCCTAGCGATAATCAGAAATATGTGCCAAATTGGTACTAGATAGTAACACTCGTACTGTACCGGAGGAAACTGCCAACTTGCTAGCAGACAGATATGGCACAAACTTCACCTTCCTGTCCCCACCAGCCATACCCCAAACCAATTATCTGCCAAGTATCTCTAGAGATCAGGTCATATCTGGACTCTCCAATGCAAAAAAAAAAAAAAAAAACACGGCCTCAGTAGGACCTGACAACATTTCAGGTTGCTTATTAAACAATCTAAAACAGGACCCAGTGGAGCCACTTAGTATTTTCTAACCATAGCTGACAATTGCCTTTGTTCCAGCAGAGTGGAGAACAGCACCAGTAATCCCCTTGCACAAAGGAGGGCCATCAACCGACTCTGGGAACTATAGACCTGTAAGTCTAACCAGCCTCATTTGCAAAGCCATGGAAAGAATCATCACAGACCTTACCAGCAAGGACATAGGTGACCTTCAAACTTTAGACACAACCAAGTTTGGCTTCATTAAGGGTAGATCATGCTTATTAAATTTAGCAGACTTCTTCAACAAAGTCACCAAACCCCTGGATGAAGGTAAGACAGTGTATACTGCCTGTCCTGACCTATCCAAGGTTTTTGATACAATCCCCTACTCACATATCATTAAGAAACTCTCCCAGCTGGGGATGTGCTATGCATTGTTACTCTTATGCAAAAAGTCCAGAATTTCCAGACACAAGATGTACAAAAAGATTAAGAGAAATTAGAGGAAAGAAAAATACTTTCACAAGAAAAACTGTCAGAAGCTTCAAATAAAAATTTGTGTTCATTAATACAACAAATTTGTGAAAAGCAGTATACAGTTCAAGAAACTTTGATCTGTTTGGAAAAAGAAACATCGGAGGAAGTGCAAAAATATAAACAAAACCTAGAGATTTTTGAAAAGTATAAACAAGAAATATGGATATGGGAAAGGAAGAGAGATTTGATATGGTGCAATATTTATGCAAAGGTGGAAGCCAAATTAATCAATATAAAGAAGGCAGCCCCAAATATATTCTATGGGAAATCCAGGCAAAGACATCCAGATATGGAAAATTTCACAATAAAAAAATATCACAAAGAGGGAATGTAGAAAAGAAGATTAGTAAAGTAGAAATTAAAAAAAAAAAAAAAAAAAAAAAAAAGAAGTTGAAGTTATGTAGTGCCTGCGAAATGAAGGATTTGGTGTATAAGGTCCAAGACCGTTTACATCACAGCATGATGGAACGAGTCCCCAAAGTAAGGAGAAACAGGAAGACCAGGAGACATCTGAAGAAGAAATATGGACATGGGAAAGAAAAAGAGACTTAATGTGGTGTAAATATCTATGCAAAGGAGAAAGCAAAACTAATCAATACAAAAAGAGCAGCACCAAAGATATTTGAAGAAAAATACAGACAAAGGAATCCGGACATGGAAAACTTTACAATACAAAAAATAAGAAGACAAAGAGGGAAAGCAGAAAAAGAGATTAGTAATGGAGAAATTAAAGAAATATAAACTGAGGTTATGGAGTACCTGCAAATTGAAGGATTCAGTGTAGAAAATCTAATTCAGAAAGCACCAAAACAGGATAGAGCAATGGACATCAAAATTAGGGGGACGCCAGTGGAACAACTGGTCAGGTGCCATATGAACATACTTTGGAGCCTTCCACAGGAAACCAGTATAAAAAATCACCTGAAGCTGGACACCAAGGGAAGGAAAGTACAGTTGTGTACACTTACCATAAATGTAGATGTTCGAGTGTATTCACCGTGCAGTCATGACATTTGGGTAATCTGCTGGCAGGTTGCCCTCAGTCAGCCTGATTAACAAAGTCTTGGGTCCTGCATCGGTTGCTGTCCCTCCTTCCATGACGTCAGATCGTCAGGGGTATAAAACATGCAGCCGACGCCATTCAATCAGTTTTTCTTGCCCCAGATGTCAGGTGCCCCCCCAAATGGGGAGCTATATATATGTATATGTAGAATGAAAAACACAAAACATATACCTCCAAACAAAAGCAAATACACCAAAAAGGTTTTAAAGATAGTAACAGAAATGAGAGGTATAGTTAGAGAAAAAACAGGGGGTTGGAGGGAGGGTAACCAGGACTGCAACACTGAATACACTCGAACATCTACATTTATGGTAAGTGTACACAACTGTGCTATGTTCATGTTTCACTGTTGCAGTCATTATATTTGCGTAGAATCCCAAAGCTATGGTTGGGCGGATGGATTTATACAGCATTAGGAGCAGCTATAAGGCCCTGCAGGACAGCAGTGGCAAAGCCTGCTCTGGATTTAGAGAAGAGAGGTAAATGGTAATGTTTGGTGAACGTATGAACTGAGCTCCAGGTAGCAGCTTCTAGAATGTCTCTGGTAGGAACCCCTCTGAGAAAGGCTGCAGAAGTAGATGCAGCCCTGGTGGAACGAGATCTGATCCCCTTGGGGACAGGTTTACCATGGTGCATATAGCAAAAACGAATACAATGGCTTATCCATTTTGAAATAGCCTGCTTTGAAATAGTCTTCCCCTTTGCCCCTGCAGCAAATGCCACCAGTAATTGTTCAGATTTTCTTAGAGATTTTGTCCTAAGTAGAATCTTACTTGTCTGTGTACATTCAATAAATGCAAAATCCGCTCACCCTTGTTCTGTGGATTTGGGAAGAAAGTTGGCAGATGAATGGTCTGATTAAGGGCCACACTAGATACCACTGTAGGCATACAGGATGCCTTCTCATCACAGATCCAGTTACAGCAGCCCTGCAAGAGGCCTCCAAGGAATCAAAACGACATTGCAAAGTATGTTTTCCAACTTGTTCAGCTGAATGCAATAAATCCTGCAACTCTATTTTCCACACAGTCAGAAATCAACATCATTTTCGGTTTAAGTAAGCCCATGACATGCTGTTGATATTTAAGCATATGAAATTGGTAGTTTAAAGCACTGATTGCCAAGGTTGCAGATGTGTAAACTTTCTTACCCCATCTATCCAGCGCCGTGGAATCTCTATCAGAAGGGGTAGGATTTTTAGCAGTAGAAGCCTTAATGCCCTTGGGACCCTGAGAAATGGTTTCAGGGTCAGCAGTAGGTTCATAGGTTGGTACTAGGCTATCAGCCCTAGGGCCTATACAAGCCTAGCCATAACAATTCCCTGGCTATTTCTTCCCACATTATTTACTTTCCTGGACCCCTGTCCAGCAGGGTGACTGACGTGATCCCTGGGGTGAATTTCCTTTCTCCCATCCAATCGTCAAGGTTCCTCTTGAAGAGGTCCAAAGAGGCACTCTGCTTGACATGTATGGGCAATCTATTCCAGAGTCTGGGGAGTCTCTGGGTCAGGAACCTATCCCTCCAGTATGTTTTGTTTATTGTGATGACAAGGTTTAGATCCCTGGAGCATGTACCTCTGAGGGATTGGGATTTCTTTAAGTGTAGCATGTCCAACAGCTCTGGGTTTGACATGGCCTTGTATGTTAAGCAGAGATCGCCTCTGAGTAGACGATATGCAACAGAGTATAGCTGGAGCTTTTTAAGGCGGTCAGCGTAGGGCATCTGCTTTGGGCCTGTGATTCTTTTAGTGAGGTATTTCTGAGGCCTTTCCAGTTGTTGCAGATGTCTTGAGAGGTACATACCAAATGGGGCGTTGTATTCTATAATGGGTCTAATGAGGGATGAGTACAGTGGGACAATGACCTCCTTTTTTCTGGATGAAAAGCCCTTTGTGATGAGGTGTGCCACATAGAAGGATTTCCTGACTGTTGTGGCGATGTGGTTATCGAAGGTGAGACCACTGTCCACCTGTGTCCCCAAGTCTCTTATCACACTTTCTGTGTTTAGTGTACTGCCACCTATATGGTAATTCATGGATACATGTTTTTCCCAAAGGGATAACAATACATTTCTTGGCATTGAGCTTGAGCCCATGGCTCTGGCACCAAGCATCTGTTTCTGTAAGGCCCTTTTGTAGAGTATCCACATCATTTGGGGATTCAATAATGGCTCCCAGTTTGCAGTCATCTGCAAACTTTGTTAGCCAGAGTCCCTTAGTGTTGACCTGTACTTCAGAGAAGTAGATGCCAAACAAGAGTGGCCCCAGGACTGAACCCTGAGGTACTCCACTTGTCTGGAGCTGGATTTGGAGTCGGCTACTTTTACAGTGTGGGTTCCATCAGTAAGCCATTTAGCAACCCATTGGGTGACATAGGGATTAATGCCCAACTTTGTAAGTTTATCTATGATTCCAGAGTGGGGGATGGTGTCAAAGGCCTTGGCAAGGTCTAGATAGGCTGTGTGGATCACCTTACCCTTGTCCATGGCTCTGGAGACTGATTCAAAGAAGTCAATCAGGTTCAGGAGACAAGATCGGCCCTTCACAAACCCAAACTGGGTGGGGTCCAGTGTTTGAAGGTTGCCAATGTCTTTGTTTATAAGTTCCATGATAATACGCTCCATGGCCTTGCAGATAAGGCTTGTCAGACTGATGGGACGGTAGTTTCCGGGATCCAAGCTGGATCCCCCCTTGTGGATTGGGATAACTGTAGCTCTGCTCCACTCAGTGGGCACGAAACCTGAGGTGAGGCTATGATTAAACATGACACTTAGGTGAGGTGCCAGTTCATATTGTAGTTCATGTAGTACACAGCCCGGGATGTCATCTGGTCCCATGGATGCTGTATTCTTGGCTTTAGAGAGTGCATTTTGTACCTGTGTGGCCGTTATTACTGGAATTTGGCAATCTTCCGGTATTGAGATGGGCCATTTAGGGGGTGAGAGGGGGGTGAAGTTGGCACTGAATCGATCTGCCAGGATATTGGCAATATCCTTCGGATCAGTATATTTAATGCCATTCTGTTTTAGCTCAGAGCATATCTGAGCATTGCCATTTAGATTCTTGACATAGTTATAGAATGCTTTGTGGTTGTCTTTGGAATCTTTGGCAATTTTATTTTCGTAACTAGCTTTGGAGAATTTTATGAGGCATCTCAGTTTCTTACTGAGGCTAGTAAGGGAGTTTTTTGCATCCTGGGATTTTCCTCTTTTCTGCAAAAGTTTCTTCCTTTTGTTGTAAAGTTTGTTTATGGCAGGGGACCACTAGATTGGCTTCTTTTTTTTGGATGAGAGCATTTTGGTTCTATTTGGGATGGCACGATTCATGCATGAGTGGATGTGCTCATACAGTGCCTTAGTGTAGGATTCAGCAGTTGAACTTTCAGTTCCCGTCTGCATGGGTGTCATGAACTTCGTCACTTCTGACTTGAGTAGTATTAAGTTGGCTTTGGAGAAGTTTTTATGGTGGTTTCTTTGCTGGGGGGTGGGGGTGGGATGTGGATGTTAAGGGTGATTAGCTTATGGTCAGACTTGACTAACGAGGGGGTGACCATAGGTATGGAGCATTGATTTCCCATGCTGGTAATGACCAGGTCTAGGATATTGGAGCCCCTGGTGGGACTATGGATTAGTTGATCCAGGGCGTTGGAATTTATGAATTCCAAGAACCGTTGCGCAAAGGTGTTGGGACATGAGCAGTTTTCCCAGTTAATGGCAGGGTAGTTAAAATCACCCAGTATTAGGGTGTTTGGTTCTATCTTAATATTTTCCAGTATGTTTAGAAAGGTGTAGTGAGAATCTTGGGGTATGGTGGGGGATCTGTAGCAAGCTACAATTTGGATTGCAGTCTTACCTAGTGTTAGTTGCACTTGGAGAATTTCAGACACATTGTGTTGGCCAACTAGCCTGGTGGTGTGAATATCCTTGGTGAATACTGACACTCCTCCACCTTTAGTGCTTCGGTCCTGGTTTGGTGGCCGAAAAGTGTGGTAAGAGTTGTAGCCTGGTATTGCAGGGGTGCTCTCTGGAGCCTTGAACCAGGTCTCAGTTACTGTACAGATATTGATGTTCTCCATTTTTAGGAGTGCATTTTGAGGTTTAGACTTCTAGCATTGAGTAGCATTACCTTCAGATTTTGCATGCTTGTACCTGTTATAGTAGGGTTTTTAAAGAGGAATTTGTGGGAGTCAGGAACCCTGTAATATCTGTCTGGCTTACTAGGAGCCGGAGGCAGGGAAACAGTAGTCATACTGGACTCTGAGAAAACATCATCAACAATGTCTAGAACAGGAGGGCCGACCGACACTTGCGAACTGCTTCTGCTTTGGGCACCGCGCGGCAAGAAAGACTGATGTAATGGCGTCGGCTGCATGTTTTATACCCCTGACGACATGGAAGAAGGGACAGCAACTGACGCAGGACCCAAAACTTTGTTAATCAGGCCGACTGCGGGCAACCTGCCAGCAGATTATCCAAATGCAATGACTAACAGTGAAACACGAATAACATCAGGAAACTGTAGAAACTCTGACACAGTCAATGTTGAGGAGTGATAGGCCAGTGAGTTCCCATACGATGGAGCAACGGATGGCACAGGATGCAACTGAAGAGAATGTGCCACAGGAAGATGCTATAGGACTTTCTATAGAATGCCCTCAGGAAATGGAAAATAAAAAATGTGCTCTCAGTTTAGAAGAAAATGAGCTAAGGGAAGAGTTGCTTGATTTAACAGAGATAGACTGCAAAAGGTCAATAAAACTCCAGAAGTCATAAGTTTGATAAAACAAATTAACACAGTAATTAGGACTGTCCATAGAGATCCATGCGATAGAACAGAAGTAAACAGTATATATTACTGTGCAGCTATATTAATAACTGATAAAGTTCCACCACAAGTACACAGGGTAGTGAGGGAAAGGAAGGGGAGAAATTGAATGTCATCATGGAAGTATCAAATAGAGAAAACTATAAAGCAATTAAGACATGAAGTGTCACTGTTAGAAGAGTACATAAGAGGGAACACATCAACAAAAACACTTAGAAAGATAAGACGTGATAAAACCAATGAGCAGTACTGGAACAGATCAGGATCTATCATGCACTATTGCAAATAAACTAAAAATTTCAGCACAGGTGGAAAAACATGGAAGATACACAGATAAATACAAAGGAAAAGTACAAAATAAGCAATTTATTGATGACCAAAAAAAAGTTTTATAGAGAATTTGGAAACAAGAAAAAAAGGAATTGAAAGACCACCAAAAAAAAAGAAGAAACATACATTTTGGAGACGTATTTAAGAAGATCCTGTGGAACATAAAGATGCTAAAGGGATAGAAGTAAAAGAAAGAATAAGAAGTTTAAAGGTACAGGATATGGAATGGGATGAAGTAACAGCCACAGAGACATAAAAAAAGAAGAAACATACATTTTGGAGACGTATTTAAGAAGATCCTGTGGAACATAAAGATGCTAAAGGGATAGAAGTAAAAGAAAGAATAAGAAGTTTAAAGGTACAGGATATGGAATGGGATGAAGTAACAGCCACAGAGACATAAATAAAGTTAAGAAAAGTCTCCAACTGGAAAACCCCAAGCCCAGATGCAGTGCCTAATGTTTGGTGAAAAGTATTAACATCTTTGCATGAAGATTTAGCCATGAGTAAGAACTATTTATATGTGCACCCTGAACAGACACCAACCTAGCTAACAACTGGAAAAACAATGCTCCTACTTAACAGTGAACCTGTAGCTACCTTAAAAATGATAAACCAATAACTTGCCTTCAGGCGATGTATAAACTAACACTGGAACTGATGTCGATAGAGTTTACAGTCATTTAGAAGAAAACTCAATTATGACAGTAGAACAAAAGGGTAACTAAGGAAAGTTATATGGAACAAATTATCATTTGTTAAAGTCATAGTGGTGAACTGTAAAAAGGGGAATAATCTAAGTATGGCATGGATTGACTACAAAAAATCATTTGATAGTATCCCACATTCATGGATAAGAATGCTTAAAAATGTTTAAGATACACCCTACACTGATCAAATACATTACAGTGACCATGAAACAGTGGCAGACCACTTTGCAATTAAAGCATGATAAAGGGCAAATTATTATTCCAGGGATAAAAATTCACAGGGGATATTCCAGGGCGACTCTCTGTGACCGCTGCTATTCTGTATTGCCCTTAAAACCATTAAGCTGCCTACTGAACAGCTTAGGCCATGGCTATAACTGGGCTCCTAGAAAACAAAGGGTAAAAAGACTTCTCATGTTCTCTTTGTCGATGATTTAAAACTGTACAGCTCATCACATGAGGAACTGAAAAGCACAACTGCAAGTTGTCAAAACTTTTTCAGATGATATAAAAATGTCATTTGGTCTTGATAAATATGCAAAAGCAACCTTTAAAGCAGGAAAACTGCAGCACCAAGAAAACATCAGTTTGGGACAAAAATGTGATATAAAAGAACTTGAGCAAGAGGGACTGTATAAACATTTGGGAATTAATGAAGGACCAACAATAAAACATGAACAAATGTGAATAAAACTTAGTAAGGAATACTTTAGAAGACTTGAATTAATCCTGAAAATGGCACTGACATCTAGGAACGAAATTCATGCTATAAACCAATCTGCTCTTCCTGTCCTAACTTACAGTTTTGGAGTGATTGACTGGCCCAAAAATGGTTGGATAGATTAGACAGGAAAACAAGAAGGATGCTTCATGCTCACCAAATGATTTATAAACATCAGTGCATACCAAGATTATGTATTCCCTGTTCTGAAGGAGGTGTGGGCCTCCTTGAAATTGATTACATGTACAGACATTCAATCATGGGACTGCACACATCTGGTGACCTCACAAGACCCAAACATAGTGAAAGTTTTGAAATATGAGGAGAATATATCTAAGATGATTTCTCTGCTTAATCTTGCAGCAGCATATCGGGCATCAAGCAGGAATGGAAATCAAACCAAAAGTAGGTAAAAATCAGGCAGCAACTGAATGCGCCAAAAACAAAAGTAAGAATATAATGTGAAGGACCAGATCAGAAAGCATGTAATGTGGAAAATGCATAAATATAGTTGCAAGTATAGAAAACTTCTGGAAGAACTTCATGTTGATCAGGATCAAACGCAGAAATGGTTAAGGAGAGGCAAAGTCAAACCAAGAGATGAAAGGTTAATATTGATGGCCCAAGACAGTGGGCTATGTACACTTAGGTTTACAAAGTCCACTGAACATGTGGAAGAAACAGACAAATGTAGGTTTTGAAAACAGAACTGGTAAAAATTACAAACCTTGTTGCTGGTTGTGACATACAAATGGCAGAAGGACTGTACACTGAAAGGCATAATAATGTGGCAAAACTAAGAACCACGAAAAAACGAGGAGCTCATAGAAAAACGGAGTGTATATCTAGCGTACTTTAATGACAATAAAAAATAAAATACATCCAAAATGGGTTCACAATAACATAAGCGCTTTCGTCCTAACAAATACAATTTCTTAAAATACAACCAACTTTTAAATACCCCAAAACAAAGATGTACAACTTAACTGATCAACCAATGAAATCCATCAAACTCTGACACCCCCCCTTTTTTTTAAACACCTTCAAAAGTTTCTCATTCATTAATAAATAACACATAAAAAGTTAAAAATCAAAGCGCTTTACAATAATATTTTCCTTAAGAGGCAGAAAAATCACAGAACCCTATAAATCATCTTTCTAATGATTTTAACCGTAACACACTAGTAATGGCAATATGCTTGTTCAAGCCTGGGAAATATGTTGCATTAAGTAGTAACAGCCAATACAGTTCCTTCTTTTCTATAAGTACTAACCAAGGACCTCCTCTCTCACTTTGTTCCACCTTTACTAATATACTACAAACTTAAACCAATGTTTGTCAAAGGAAATATGTTTAGCAAGTGCATTATTAACTTTACCTTTTTTAACTTCATAGCAATGTTCATAAATACGTTCTTTACGGAGGAGTTCTAGTTTTCCTATATAAAAACCTGTACAAATTTGACACAGTGCAGCATAAACAACCCCCTTTGCTGAACAGTCATATCTGTCTTTACAGTAAAATGTACGTCCCCTAATAGTTACATATTCCCCACGTAATATATATTTACAATAATTGCAATGTCCGCAACAATGCATCCTACAAACTACACTTGGGTTAGATTTATCACCCGGTCTCCCTAAAGTAGCCTTCATGGTCGATCCTCTCATATCATACAAGGGCAATCCCTGAACTTATCACGGATGTCGATATCTTCCTTAAGGACTGACCAATTCTTCCTTAATTCTGCCTTAATATATTTACTCCAGGAGTTGAATGTGGCGATACACCCACATTTAAAACTATCCATTCTTTTATTATTGTTCTTATTGTTTCCTATACTATACACATTTTCCTTATTCACCAGAATAGGTTTAAAATGGCCAGTACTTTTAAACACAACCTCCTCCCTTTATACCAAGTAAATCAAGAGGGTAACCTCTACTTATGAACATTCTTTCTAACTTAATACATTCTTCCATAAAAGCTTCCATTCTTCTTACCATTCTAGCCATGTGCACAAATTGACCCTTAATTATAAATTTTTTCTGCACAAAGGGGTGTGCGCTGGTAAAATGGAGAAGGCTATTAGAAGTCCGTTTCCTATAAATACTGGCCATAAATTCACCAAGTCCTTTTCTAACATGACATCCAAATAGGGTTTTTTTTCGAAATTTGTATGATGAGTAAACTTCAAAAAGGATGTAGTACTAACGATATATTCTACAAGTCTACTTAATTCTCCCTCACTCCCCTTTCATAGAATGAATACATCATCCAAATAACTTGCATACATGATTAAATGATGTCAAGGTTAAGGAGTAGCAAATTCAAATCAAGAGATGAAAGGTTAATATTGGTGGCCCACGATAGTGGGCTACGTACACATTGGTTTACAAAGTCCATTGAACATGTGGGAGAAACAGACAAATGTAGATTTTGTAAAAGAACTGGAAACAGTTACACACCTTGCTGCTGGCTGTGACATACTAATGGCAGTAGGACTGTATACTGAAAGACATAATAATATGGCGAAGACTGTTGCACTGGAGATTGAGCAAACATTATGGTATTGAAGTGTCTAAAAAACACTGAAAAAAGAGCCACAAAGCATTAGAGAAAATTAAGTCTACATTACATAGGATCATCCATTACCAACAGTTCAAAACATAGATGCTAGAAAAACAAATATAGTGGTCTATGAAAAGAAGACAAAAGTAGCATTGATCATTGAAACTGCCACGCCCACTGATTACAGTGTCCTGCATACAGACACACACAAAGTCAAAATATCAGGATTTGCAGGCAGAAACGACACCCTCATCAGACAATTAAAAGAGTACAATGCTCCCTTCTGCATAAACCTCACCAGATACCTGCAGCAGCTTGACAGACCACAGAGGTTTCTCACCAAGAAAATACAGGACATCCAAACCATGACTTACATAGACAGATTGAATGCGCATTGTCACTGTACTCTGTATCATATAGGCTGCTGACAGGCAATTTGGGTCTGGCCAACAGGGCAATATCTGATGGAAATGCTGCACATCTGCAGGTAAAATGGCACAAGAGTCACTCACTCTAAGGATCTTAACCTAGCCTGTTGTGCATTAACAGAACATGCAGGAGAGACAGCTGCATCTCCCAGAGACTGCCGCTACTCTGGAATAAGCTTCCAATTCACATGAAGCAGAGCTCCTCACTGATCCTATTCAAGCTCAACCTAGACAAATGGATGGGAAACCACAGATTGATCCCAGGGGTGGTACCCATGTCCCTTATGCACATGGGTAGTCGGTGTTGATCACGGACTGGCTCTACTAATTATGTCTATCTAACTATGGACAATTGAGGCAACTCAGGGTTAACATGATTAGGCTTGTAAGGGCTCAAGGGCTGCTAGCCTAGTTACCTCCTATGAACCAATGAATGATGGCTATCTTGGCAGCTCAATGGAGCACAACTCCCTCCTAGAAAGTTACAATTTTAAGATAAAATGTGTACATAGTTTGCATGAATCTGTCTGTTCCTATATTTATCTAGCAGGCAGTTTAGGCTAGCTAATATTAAGAAGAAGGGAATGTGTTTAACGATTTTACAACTTTTGGTACAACTCTGGAGCCAGGGCAATGAGTTAAGTGAAGCAAGCCATTCACACAACATAGGGGTTTTATTTGGCAAGGCTACATGACTTGTCATTATAGTACATACTGGTCTCTGGTGTTAATAGCATGAATGATCATGTGAAGAGCTGGAGGATTTTCCCCTATATTTGTAAACTACAACCAGACTAACTGCCCTTCAGGGGACTCGCCTAGATGAAGAGGAACAAATTGCAAAGAGGTGTATACTACATGCGGACCTTTCTTCCTAACCCAGGTCAAAATAAAGAGGGTAACAATTCTACTAAACAAATATAACATGATGAACATCGTAAGTCAAACCTCAGATACTAAGGGCCACTTTGGGGTAATAAAAGTTGGACGGGAGCATGAAATCTTTACTATAGCTACACTTCCTAGGAGCGGTTCTTAGTTTATTTACTCTGCCTGAGACTTACAAAGTGTAGATCAGAGAGCATGTGCTATGTGCTGTATCTTTAAGTAGCACGTCAAAGACTGAGCGTGCACATATAAATATCAAGTACGTGCCATTTTAAGAATGCAGTCAGGGAGTAAGCATGCATGAATACAGCAGTTTGTATATAAGTTACTTAAGTTAAAGTCAGTAAACTTCTATCGTGATGCGTTTGTATAAAATAAAGCTGCTTAAACAGAACCCATGAAGACTCTTCTACTGTGTCGAAAGCAGGAGAGCAACATGGTGTCGGAACTGGGATCACAGAAAATAAGATTTGGAGCCATGAGGTGTAGAGACGACAGTGAAAGTAAACTGAGAGAAACGAGCACGAAATAGAGCCAGAAAAGAAGCAAAGGTAATGAGAATACACACAAACTATTTGTTTCATAAAAAGAACACAACGGGGCAGTACAAGGGCACAAAATGCATTACTAAACAAGAGGGAGGCACAAAAGGCTTATTAACTAAGGGAATTGTTTAAAGTAAATGTATATGATGAAACACAATTAACAGAAAAGTAAAATGAGTGTGTTTAAAAGCAAAATGAGTATGTTTAAAGGCAAAACGGGCGTGTTTAGAGTAAAACAAGCACAAGAAAAGTACAATCGGCATGAAAAGAAATGAAACAAGCAAAACAAATATAATAATGGCAAAAAGGGGCACATTAAGCATAGATAAAGCAAGGCGACCATGTTTTTGGGCAAAGTGCTGAGTTTTGGCATAACTACGACTTTGTACTGTATCAAGGGCATAACTAAAGTTAATCAAAGTGTTGCTAAGTGTGTAAAAGTACTTACAATGTGTGTTTATTACTGTGCATTTTCTTCTGAGAGTTATTTGGGTGCAAAGTGCAACTATTTCGTGAAACTGCAGTCAAAGTATAGCCATTTCTAAAAGTTTCTTGTGCTGGGTGTGTCCGTTTGCAAAGTGCCGCCATTACAGTGTGTTTCTTGCACTGTAGAGAATTGCCTAGAAAGGTTCCGCCATTTTGGAGAAGTTTCAGTGTGTTGTGTACTGTTTACTCGCAAAGTGTCATTACTTCGAAATGTTATTGACTCTGAGCTTCTCTTGCCCAGTTCATTCGCATCATACAGTTATTTGAAGTGCTTCTTAAAATGATAAATGACTTTAGCAATACAATAACTTCAAAAGTATTATGCTGCCCTAGAAACTTATTTTGCAAAGTCTAGTTACACAGAGGCTTGCATCATGCAGTTATTTGATGCGTTTCTTATACTGATAAGAGGTGATTTCGTGCAATACAGTAATTTCAGGAACATTACTGTGCCCGAGAGATATTTATTTTGCAAAGTTCAGTTATACACAGGCTCACTCTGCTACTGAGCAAAGTTACAAGTACTGGCATACAATTTCTGGCATGTGTGTATGTGCTCGTGCTTATTTGCAAAACCCTTCAATGGTATATGTTAATATGGCAGACAGATTTCAAAAGCCCTTACCACTTGTATTTCATCAGAATATTGCAGAAAAATTGGAGAATATTTGAGCAAGTGTATGATATTTTTATACAAGCAGCTTATTTACATAAAGATGCAAGCACCAAGGCATTCATTTTGCTAAACTTAGCTGGGTTAGAGGCCAAAGAAAGACAGCGTTCATTTGTGTATGCAGCAGCATTATATGAAGGAAAAGGTGGAAACCGTCGTACTGTTATACAGGTTGATTCAAGGGAAGACCCCAAGTGTTTGAAGTGCAAGTTCAGAGAAATATGTAACCCATAGACAAATATTACATTAGAGAGGCATTTTTTTTTTTTACACAAGAGATCAGAAACCAGGGGAAACCTTTGCAGCTTACATAACTGATCTGAGAAACGAGGCTAAAACGTGTCGGTGACTTAAAAGATGAGCTGATAAAGCACAGGCTCGTGTGTGGTATTAATAGTGCTGCTGTGAGAAAGATCTTGCTTCGTGACAGTGATTTAACATTGAGTAAAGCCACAGAGATTTGCCAAATCCATAAAGTGACAGAAAAAAACACAAGTATGCTGGCAAGCGACTGGGACATGGTTTCAGCAGGCTCCAGAGCAAATGTAGACAGCATTCAACACGTGGCAAACAGAAAAATGCCTACTAAGCACATGGCAGCCACAACCACTGCTGGCTCATTAAGGAAACCATGTAGTTTTCCAGCAAGATCTAAGACCAGTTCAGTTAAAGGTGCATGCTCAGTACAGTACAAGCATGAATCAGCAAAACCCAAGTCCAGCTTTATTGTTAACTGTCACAATTGTGGGGTAAATCATGTCTCTAAAATAGAAAAATGTAATTGAGGAATTCATGAATTATATTAATAGCACCATGGAATTTTTTATATTTAATTACAATGTTGGGTTGTTGGAAATGCATTTTTAAGGAAAGACTAAAGGAAAGAACATTTTTCAAATTTGTATTTGCACTTTAATAGTAATCATCCTTACTTTCAAAAATAGAATACTGTGAAGGGCCAGAAGGTGTGACCACCCTTAGGGAAGATTTAGTGGATGAAATTATATTGAATGGTTATTTACGGCTAGAGGATACCCTAGAGCCCTTAATGAGTCCACTAAAGATGAGATTTTACAAGGTTGAGGAAAGAAATTGCTCCCCTTATTGAATTCTAATGACAGTGTTCTAGGGCAGGATTGTCAAGGAAATGTTAGACATATGAACAAATAATTATTTTTTTGTGTTAAATTACAATACAGACACTAAGAAGGCACAGGATATTAAGTATTGGGAGCTCTTTGCTAATATGCTGAACAGTTTACAAGTATTTTCAAGATCATTAAAGTTTAGTTTTAAAACGGGCCCCAATATGAAAAGCATTCTTGAGTTTGGTCAAGGTTTAGATGTCAAGCCAGGTGGTAATTCCACCAAAGTTAGAAATAAGAAAGGAACCTTCAAGTGTGGTTTATCTCCTCAGTGCCCTTTTACTAAAATTCTTCAAAATTGCAAATTCGGGGAATTAGTTATAAGTTGATACAGAATGGGTATTTTTAGCTGTTTCTCTAAGGAGGTGATATATTTGGCCTATTGCACAGAATGTTGTTATTATGTTGGGAAGACAGAGAGGAGATTGAAACAGAGGATATATGAGCACTCGTATAACAATAAAAGGAAGGATACCAATGTCCTGTACAGGCATACCCGTAACTGTGCTCAAGGCAACTTTAAGTTTTGGGTTTTGGAACAAGTGAGACCTTTTTTTTTGGGGGGGGGGGTGACTGGGAAACCAGTTTGGAGTATCTTGAGTTAATTTGGCAGATACGCCTGGAAGCTTACACCCCCTGGTTTAAACGATCATGTGTCCCTTGTTCCAGTCCTAAAAAGAAAGGCTGTTAAGTTTTGATTGCTTCAGGATGTGAATTCATACCTCTCAAGTGAACCTCATTTAGAGGAACGTACCTAATTTGGGGTCTTAAAAAGTTCATGTTCCTCGAAATTCCTCAAAGTTCCACATTGAAAGAGTCTGTCACACATTCAGTGTTAGGAATTTTTTTTTAAGTGAAATCCATGGTAAATTGAAATTAATCATATTAATTCATTAAAGGTTCTTCTTTATAAGTAAAGCCAACATATTTTACCCATCCTATGACCTTCCTAGTTGAAGTTGTTAGTAAGCCATTAGTATGTGTTCCACATTTTGCCTATTTGTTCCACATTATAAAGGCGAGTGTTCCTCATTCTGGCGATGTAAGGTAGAGAGCTATGTGTGAATTTGTATCCTGGAGTAAACATACCTGGTTTCAGAATATTTATTTAGTTATATACATTTATATATTATATTAACTGGTATATAACTTTTGGGAGTTGCACTCGTGAATTATATTGTTTGTAGCTTTAACAGACATAGGAGGTCGACTGCATTTTAAAAGATTTTGGAACCAATGAGCTGCTTGTTTTAATTTTGTAATTAACCAATGGTATATGGATTGTTGGTATTTAAATGATAGTGTGTACTGTACAATTTATTCTGATGAAGTTCCGTGACGTGGAACAAAAGCGCTTAATCTAATCTGTTAAAGTTTTTAGAGCCATTCCTGTTTTGTATTTATTTAATTATTTATTAACTGTTAAATCTGAAAGGGGTGTTCACCTTTATTGGATTCTACCTGCCGGACTGAGTTTGGTTCAGTGTTAGTGTTTTTGTATTCAGTTTGCCACTGGTGGTTTTGAGTAAAAGAGAAAAAATGCTTGGCATTTGGTCAGCAATGTCACAAGTGTAAAAAATGGAACCATTTCCAAAAAGTTTGCAAATCAGGTAAACCTCATGCAGCGGTAGAGAGAGGTTGCACAAAAATGCAGGGTGATCAAGTAGAGATGCAAAAGTCAGCTTTCTATGCGGATAGTGCATCATACTGGCAAAGAGCGATGTGTTCTGTACAGTCCAGATCAATGGTAAATCCACAAAGCTTAAATTAGACACTGGATCAAAGTGTAATGTGTATATCAGCAGACACATTTGCTAAAGTGAGAACTAATGAGCAGCTCATTGTGGTCAGTAGTGCAAAACGTGTTGCTTATGGAGATGAAGAGATTCAAACTTCTCTCGAGTACTGGGCACCCACAAACACTTGTCCTGCAACTAAAGAGACTAAACCCTAATGTAGGTGCTTACTTTCCAAGTGTCTAGACAGTAAAATACCTTAACTGCACTAACTTAAAGAAATGTTAGTGAGTGTATTAGTACATTCTTTATCCCTACCTTTACTTTGCACTACTCTTAATTCCCTCTAACTATCTGGCATACTACTCCTTTTGGCTTATTTCTAATTGCCTCCCTTTACTTTAATACAGCTACCTTGCTTCCGTTTATTTTTCCTCTCTCTGCCTGCCCCCTGCCCCTCCCCTTTCCACTCTCCAATCTCACTTCCTCTCCAAAGCTATAAATACACCTGCATGGCCTCGCGCCAACTCTTTTCCCTTACTTCACCCTGGCTGCTGTGCGTTCCTGCCTCTGGAGACTTGTAAAAGTCTCTTCTGCCTAGTGACCACCTGTAGGTCTGGGATTGAGTACCCTACCTAAGTCTCCTGCCACATACCCTACCTAGGGACCAAAACTTAACAATTTTGGAAAAGCCTCTTCCCATAAAGATGCAAGAAACTCTTCTGCCTAGTGACCACCTGTAGGTCTGGGATTGAGTACCCTACCTAAGTCTCCTGCCACATACCCTACCTAGGGACCAAAACTTAACAATTTTGGAAAAGCCTCTTCCCATAAAGATGCAAGAAAGTATGTCCTTCAGCACTTCAAGGTTTCTCAACATTGTGTAAGCTTTTCTAATCCTCAGCTATTGTTAATCTCAAAGCAAGTTCTGCCAGCAGCCGACCTTAGCTTCTCCCTTCCCCTCGACCACCAGCAACCTTTAGTAACTCCATTTACCTGACTCACTCCACGTCCACTAGCCCAGTCAGTAGTCCTGGTAGCAATTACCTGCTGAGTCCACTAGGTGGCTCCCTACTACCACAATTGCTTATCCTTGCAAACTTTTCTTTCCACATACTAATTCCTATATTTCCCACTATCTGCTACCCTTTTTGTGTTTTCCACCCTTTTCCTTTCTCTGATTTTCTCAGCCTTGCCCCACTTAGTCCTTACTCTCCTAGCATTCCTCTATGTCCTCGGATTACTTACCTTTACTATCAGCATCTTACTGATTGTTTTCCACTCAACCTCTCTTCTTTGGCTCTAACTCTATCTTTTTCTTACCATCCTACAATAGCCCACCCTCCCTCCATTTTTATTCACCATCTCCCTACTTCACCTCTCACTTTATCCCTACCCTTACTTTGCACTACTCTTAATTCCCTCTAACTATCTGGCATACTACTCCTTTTGGCTTATTTCTAATTGCCTCCCTTTACTTTAATACAGCTACCTTGCTTCCATTTATTTTTCCTCTCTCTGCCTGCCCCCTGCCCCTCCCCTTTCCACTCTCCAATCTCACTTCCTCTCCAAAGCTATAAATACACCTGCATGGCCTCGCGCCAACTCTTTTCCCTTACTTCACCCTGGCTGCTGTGCGTTCCTGCCTCTGGAGACTTGTAAAAGTGTAAGTTGAGTGCTGTTAACAACTCCTGACATTGAACTGTGTTCTGCGTACGTCTTGTAAGACTTAAACGCTATTCACTTATCGCCAGTTATTATTTTTTGTTACTGTTAACAACTCTTGGTATTATACTGTGTTCTGCGTACTTCTGTAAGACTTAAACGCTATTCATTTATCGCCAGTTATTATTATTTACTGACAGTGTTATTTACTTTGCTGATAGTCCATGCCCGTGTGTTTTTCTGAATGACCTATTCTAACCATAAGGCATGTAAGCGAGTATGTTTTGAACTAATTTTTGCATTTTTTCTGCTCGCACCAGGTTTAGCGTTTACAGCTTAGCTGGATAGAAATGAATCAAAGCTTGTACGCTCTCATTGTCTTTGTACTTTAAGGCAGGTACGCGAGTACGCTTTGAAATGATGGTAGCGTTTTACTGCTCGCACCTGGTTTAGCGATTTACAATATTAGCTGGTTAAAACTAAATTTAAGCCTGTATGCTCTCTTTGTTTATGTATATATAGCAGCTGTACTGGCTTGTTATATGGGATACTTTAGCGATCCCTAGCAAACTCTCCCTGACTCATTCTGAGAAAGTTGCGTGTTCTTTTTAAACTACCCGACACGCTAGCTAGAGTGTAACTGACTCTTATTAGGATAGCTGCATGTTCTTTCACAATTCCCCGACACGCTAGCCTGAGGGTACCTATCGCACATACTCTCCTCTCTCTACTTCACGCGCAAGGTTCCTTAGCGTGTTTTCTTCCAGTACTTTACTTATTTAAGCCCTCCAGTACTCCTACCATCTGTAGCACGTGGGGAAAACAGTACTCTATCTGTTTTACTCGCCTCAACTACTTTCCCTAGCCCTTTAGAGTACCTAACATATTATATATGAGCTTCGCTTTTTAAAATTAACAGGTTTTAGTGTCCTTATCCTTACTGCTGCAGTACATAGCGTTTCTTTTCAAAGCTCCTTACCTACCCTTACTTATCTAACTCGTGCTTCCCCGCGCATATTTTTAAGCGGGTGTAGCACACTTTCCACTGCCTTTACTAGAATACTAGCTCAAGACCAACGCCTAGGAGGTTCTACTCCTTCCTCCCCTACTCATTTCTCATACAGACACTCTCCCAGCTTATGTTATTAATTGGCCTTGGTTTGTCCGCCCTCAATCAGTGATTCTCATCAACTTACCTGGTCCACCATTACTGGATACCTGGTTAGTGGATCCATTAACACTAGATGGGTTTGAATAAGTACTCCCGTCTGTATATTATTTAGAAATTAGCGGAGATTGAC
Organism: Protopterus annectens; assembly: GCF_019279795.1. Classification (NCBI taxonomy): domain Eukaryota; kingdom Metazoa; phylum Chordata; order Ceratodontiformes; family Protopteridae; genus Protopterus; species Protopterus annectens. The sequence goes on along the minus strand of NC_056741.1, from coordinate 1,347,981,522 downwards.
CACTGTAGCTCTTGTAGATCTGTCTACTGATTTCAATTACAGGAATATATTTGTATCTGTGTTATCCTGCACTAATTACTTCAGAATAATGGCACATGGCTGAATGATTTACAAGTTTGTTGTTATCTTTGTGTATTTTACTTGCTTTTTTACAGTTTTTGTTGCTCTATATTATAACCCTCTTTCTTCTCCCTTCCATTTCTCAGCTCTTCTGCCTAGTGACCACCTGTAGGTCTGGGATTGAGTACCCTACCTAAGTCTCCTGCCACATACCCTACCTAGGGACCAAAACTTAACAATTTTGGAAAAGCCTCTTCCCATAAAGACGCAAGAAAGTATGTCCTTCAGCTCTTCAAGGTTTCTCAACATTGTGTAAGCTTTTCTAACCCTCAGCTATTGTTAATCTCAAAGCAAGTTCTGCCAGCAGCCAACCTTAGCTTCTCCCTTCCCCTCGACCACCAGCAACCTTTAGTAACTCCATTTACCTGACTCACTCCACGTCCACTAGCCCAGTCAGTAGTCCTGGTAGCAATTACCTGCTGAGTCCACTAGGTGGCTCCCTACTACCACAATTGTTTATCCTTGCAAACTTTTCTTTCCACATACTAATTCCTATATTTCCCACTATCTGCTACCCTTTTTGTGTTTTCCACCCTTTTCCTTTTTCTGATTTTCTCAGCCTTGCCCCACTTAGTCCTTACTCTCCTAGCATTTCTCTATGTCCTCGGATTACTTACCTTTACTATCAGCATCTTACTGATTGTTTTCCACTCAACCTCTCTTCTTTGGCTCTACCCGCTCCGTTCGCCCTGCGGGCTCACTCCGCTCCCCACCCTACCCCCAATTCCCACCCACCCACAGGGTCCTACTCTTATAGCTCTATAGCCACACCCCTATCCCTCCTGACCTATTCCTCTCCTTCCCGCCAAATTGTCGTCTAGCCTCTACACACCCCTTCCACTCCCCCCTTCTCTTTCTTTGCCCTAGGACCATATTTGTTCTATTACCTTTCTCCATCACCTATACTTCTCCTTACACATCCTCTTTCCTCTCCAGCCATCCTTTCTCTATTCTCTATAAAATCCATTCCTATTTACCATCTGTTTTAAATTAATTTACTACCCCCTCTATTCCTTACCACACTCATATCTCTCCCCTTTGTACTTTCCTCTCTGCTTCCTCTCTTCTCAAATTACTAAATTATGACTCCCTACATACTAACTATGCCTTTACTCTCAGTCTTAATCATGACTACCCTTCTCTCAATGTACCATCTCACCTTTTTTGAAATTTCACTTAACTATCTTATCTCCTCACAAAAACACACTTCTACTAGACTCACTTTCACACCATACCCTAATGTTAATTCCACCCCTAACTATCATCTATCTAAATTCCACAGGCAACATCACCTTACCTAACCCCCTATCTAACAAAAAAAACAAAACCCTAACAATTCAAAAGAGGAACTACTTAACTAAACTAGTTAATCCTACCCTAAAAGATGGAGACATCCACCCCAACCCTGGCCCTAACTCACCACCTCCCCAAAACCGCTCACCTAACCTCAGTAATAACTTCCTTATAGGACACCTTAACATCCAAAGCATAAATAAGAAAATACCCTTCATCCATGCCCTTTTAGATATCCACTCATTTGACATTCTTTGCCTCTCTGAAACCTGGCTAAACACAGGCACAAAAGACTCAGAGATTATACCTCAAGGTTATAACATAGTAAGACATGACCGCTTAAAACGCAAGGGTGGTGGAGTAGCAATACTTTTCAAAAATCAACTTAACATCACTACTCAACCAGCATGCCCAAACCAAAATAGCAAAACAGAAGCCATCATTATTAAACTCCAACTTAATACCAAAAAATCTATTTACATTATTTGTTTGTATCTTCCCCCAGGTAATAACATTCCAATATTAGAAGACTTTCTAAGTTGGGTTTCTACCACCTACCCCCAAGAAACCATAATTCTTGGCGACATTAACATAGACTGGAACACTATTAATGCTGACAATCCTTCCTCTCATATTAACCTACATGGTTTCTCACAAACTATTACCTCAACTACAAGAGTCAATAAGCCCAGTAAGAAAGAGAGTATATTAGACTGGATACTCACAAATAAAGTTAACAAACAATATAAAGTAGGTACTTTGCCAGATGACATCAGCGACCACTGCCTAACCTACATTACTAGACTAAAATCAGAATAGGTTAACCTCCCAAATACAAGGCTAATTCGATCTGTCAAGCATTTTAACATAGACCTTTTTAAAGCTGATCTGAGTGCATGTAAATGGAATTGTTTAAAATCACTTCCCCTGGAGGAAGCAGTATTATTGTTTAATACTACATTCTTATCCATACTTGATACACATGCTCCTGAGCGCTCCATTAGAATAAAGACCAAATCTGCCCCATGGCTGACCACCAATACTAAAAAACTCATGCATGCTAGAAACAAAGCATGGACAAAATGGAGATGTGATAGACAAAACCCTGATTTAGTTAATTTCCGCCAGCTTAGAAATCTTGCGAAAAAATCAATAATCTCTGACAAGAAAAACTTCTACTGTAAACTTCAGGAAACTCATATTAACAACTCTAAACAGTTCTGGTCATCAGTAAATAGACTTCTCTCCCCAGGAACTGCTAAAACTCCTTCCTCTCTAAATACTGACCCAGAAACCCCTCTCCAGACTGCTAATGCCTTCAACTCTTTTTTCTCTGAAACTATTCAGTCCTTAGCCAAACAAATGAACCCTAACAACTCTCATATACCAACTAACATAACTACCTCCTCTTTCAACTTCTCTCTAAAACCTGTATCTACCTCTTTCATCTATAAACTCATTCACAAACTGAAACCCTGTACCCCTTCTGCTGACAAGCTCACTTCTCTGTTCCTTCAGAAAGCTGCCAAAGAAATTGCATATCCTATATCCTTACTTATCAACAGAACTATCCAAGAAGGAACCATCCCTGATATCTGGAAAGTATCCTATATTATCCCACTGCATAAAGGTGGTAACTCCCTTGACCTTTCCAACTTTAAACCAATTGCCCTTCTCTCACCCCTAGCAAAGATCATGGAAAAATGTATTCATCAGCAACTTGTACACTATCTCTCTCTTCACGGCATAATAGCAAACTGCCAGCATGGTTTCAGACCCCACCACAGCACCATCACTGCCCTTCTATCCTTTGTAGATACTATCAACAAAAATCGAAACAACAACACTCTCTCTTCCGCTCTTTTCATTGATCTCTCTAAAGCTTTCGACATGGTCAACCACTCACTCTTAATTAATATTCTTGAATCTCTCTCTCTAGTGATAAACTAGCCACTAATTGGTTTAAATCTTATCTTAACAACAGACAACAAGCAGTAATATGGGAAAACCATATCTCATCACTCTTGCCTATTTCCATCGGAGTTCCCCAGGGCTCCATTCTGGGTCCACTTCTGTTCTCCCTCTTTATTAACGATCTACAGACTGCTATCCCACAAGCTACCTGCATACAATATGCAGATGATTCTACCCTTATCTGCTCAGCCCCTTCCTCTACTGAACTGAGCTCATTGACCCAAAAGACCTTTAACACAGTAGAAACTTGGTTTTCTAGACGGTTTCTCCTACTAAATGCCAAAAAAACTAAACTCCTCCTCTTCTCCCCCACCGCTCGGTCCCCTCCTTTAAACTTTACCATTTCTTCAAATAATGGCACTATCTCCTCACCTGATCCAACTACTAAACTCTTAGGGATAACCATTGACAATAATCTTTCCTTCGATCAGCACATTAACAACACCATCAAGATTAACAGAAAAATTGGATCCCTATATCGCATCAAACCTTTTCTAACCCCAGCAACTAGAACCAAAATTGCACAATCTCATCTCCTATCTACTCTCCTATATGCTTCCCCCATTTATACAAACCTTAAGAAAATCAATCTTAATAAACTTGCAACTTGCTATAACAACATAGCTCGCTTCGCCACTAGTAACCCCTTTAGGACCCACCATTGTATAAACCTAAAACAACTTGGCTGGCTCGAATTTCAAAACTACCTAATAATCCCTCAACTCACTATAGCCCACAACATATTACACCTTCCTGACAACACCCCAATACTCTCTCAACTTCTAATCCCTTACAACAATCTCAACTCACTTCGCTCCTCTAGTAAACTCATGACAAAATCAATAAAGGTAAACAATACAGCAGGTGGTTCTCTATTCACTAACACTATAGGTAGAAGTTGGAATCTCTTACCTAGTGACATAACCTTGACTACATCCCTGCCACAATTCAAACAGAAAATTAAACTTTACTACCTAAACCATTGGCTTTGTTCCTGCAGTACACCTGACTAACCTTTTCTCTTACTCTATTTCTCTATTTCTCCTTCACTCTTATCTCTACCTGTCTCATTTTCTCCTCCTTTATCTGTTCTAATCTAACTATGCATAATTTATGTATAATTGCTAATATGTAATGAACTGCATATGGTAAACTTGTTTCTCTTTAAAATTATCTTTCACACTGTATGGTCTTCTGACTTCCAATTTTTGCTATTTCTTAACAGTAATGATTTTATTATGTAATGTACTTAGTATTTAGTGGAGCTTTTCTCCTCGGGCCTCTGCTGAAAATGGACATGTATCCAGTCAGACTAGCCCGGTCAACAAATGTAAAATAAAAATAAAATAAATAAAATTCTGCTGTATAGTTCCTTAATCAAACCACTGTACTGATGAGTACATCACCAGGAAGAAACAGCTGCATAATACTCTCCAGTAGTGCCCCCCCCAAACTAAAGTCTAGTTTCTTTTGAGAAACATTTAAATCTATAAAATAGCATTTTATTACCTCTCCTGTTTCATCTGTAACAAACCCCAGCTTTAATTTTATATCCTTTTAAGAATTTCAGGGTAAAATTCAAAAACACTTCCCAAAAATTGGAATCAGACTAACTATAACTATAAAAGAACTCAGACATTTAAAGGTTAATGGACTCTGATTTCTACTTATCCTGACTAAAACCCAAGATCTCAGCTTACACAGTCTCCTTTGGAACGGCACCTTCTCTGCCTCAGGTGTAGCCCTCACTCCATTCGCCCTTGCTACGCTCAGGCTCACTTCGCTCACCTCCATTCCCACCCACCCCCCATATCATTTCCTTTATACTTCTTCACCATTTCCCTCCTATAATGTGGTGCTTCTCCTTCCGCTTCTCTTTCCTGGACTCCCTATCCTCCTGGCCTGAAGCGGGATGTGGAGTCCCGGCCAGTGGAAGGGAGGCAGGAGTGGCAGTAGCCGCAGCCGCGGCAGGAGCCATCGTGGGACCGGAGGCCGAAGCCGAGTCCGGGGGCAGCAATCCCACCAGAACCAGCTTAGTCCTCCGGTCCTTAAGTGCCCTGGGGTTGAACGCCGCACAAATGGAGCAACCTAACGACAGGTGTCCAACCCCAAGGCACAATATGCACAGTGTGTGGCCATCCGCCGGGGATAGCTTATGGCCACACTCCGTACACTTGGAAAAAACAGCTATTGGGGCCTCCGACATACTGAAAGGAAAACACACACGCTAAGCCCCAACACACAGCACACTCCCTAATGCACTAACGAGGGTGGGGAAGGAAAACTATGAAGAAGATTAACAGACAGGTAAAGGGAAACTAATGAGGGACCTGTACACAACACACGCACACTAAATTTACAAAACAAAAAGGAGAGAAAAAAGGGTAAAATTTTCTCACAAAAAGACGCTAAGCCTGGAACTCAGTGATCGAGCTGCTGGATGAAACCACGGTAAACTAGATCTGAGGTCAGGTAGGGTTGGCAGGGGATTATGGGTAAGGGGAGGAGCTTGGAGCTCGGATCTATGCTGTTGGAAACTGCCGGCTCGAATCCGATATAGATCCGAAGACCCATAGGTTGATGCACAAATGAAGTTAACTACTTCAGATCAAATGTTAGTGAGTGTATTAGTACATTCTGCTGTATAGTTCCTTAATCAAACCACTGTACTGATGAGTAAATCACCAGGAAGAAACAGAAATCTATAAAATAGCATTTCATTACCTCTCCTGTTTCATCTGTAACTAACCACAGCTTTAATTTTATATCCTTTTAAGAATTTCAGGGTAAAATTCAAAAACACTTCCCAAAAACTGGAATCAGACTAACTATAACTATAAAAGAACTCAGACATTTAAAGGTTAATGGAATCTGATTTCTACTTATCCTGACTAAAACTCAAGCTCTCAGCTTACACAGAGTCTCCTTTGGAACGGCACTTTCTCTGCCTCAGGTGTAGCCCCACTCCGTTTGCCCTTGCTACGCTCAGGCTCACTTCGCTCACCTCCATTCCCACCCACCCCCCATATCATTTCCTTTATACTTATTCACCATTTCCCTCCTATAATCAAACCCCTTACCTTCCTGTTTTCTGTCTACCACATCTTCATCTATCGCACCACACTCCAACTAACTACACATAATCTAGCTTACCTATACTCCATCCTCTAACTTTAACCTTCTTCCTGGTCCATACCACCTTTTATTATAGCTTTTTTCTCCCAGTAATCACCAAGCATACACCACTCCTCTCCCACTGCAATACTGCTATCACTATGTCGCCTCCATGCTCTAACACCCTCACCAACAGGATTAACCCCTTATCATTACACTCCTACCCATACACACAACTATAACTTCTCCTATACCCAACAACCAGTACTCATATCTGCATACATCCTCCCCATGAATGTACAACTCCCCAAAATAACTCCCCCTCCCATTCCATAATATCTACAAATAAATCAAAATACACTAAATACTACCTAATAACCATCAAACCTAACTACTATCCTATTTCACTGCTCCCATCAGGTGATATCCACCCTAACCCAGGACACAGTCCTAACTCTACCACTACTCACAAAACCTTATCAACCACAAGTAATTTACCAAAAAAAAACACAAACAAATCTCCTTTTACTCTATAAACACTCGAAGCATACTTACTAAAGTTAGCCAAACTTCACGCTTGGATATCTGCTCAAAACCCAGACATTATTTCCCTTACAGAAACATGGCTTAAACCACAAAACCTAGATAAGGACATACTCCCTCCTGGATATAATATAATATGGCTTGATCGCCCTAATAAAAAAGGAGGAATGATTGCAATTGTATACTCCACCAACCTCACTTTTACATACCCAAAGCTGTCTCTAACTTCCTTTTCTCCCGCACAATTACTAGGAGCAACCCTTAAGCTCAATGACTATACTACTATTACTGTTGTATCTATCTACATTCCACCAGGGGACAACATTCCCTTATTGGAAAGCATTCTCTCCTACCTCTCCCACAAATCCCTAATGAAATCATCCTCCTTGGGGACGTGAACAGAAATTAGGAAACACTCACCAGTCCTAACTCAACATACCATATAAATCTATATGGCTTTTCACAACTCATCTCCCAGCCTACTCATACCAACAACACTCATTCTACCAGTACACTCATTGACTGGATTCTTGTCTCACATTTCTCTACATACCATAGTCCTGAAACACACTTTACTCCCTGAGTGACCACTCTCCAATAAAGGTACTTAGACATACTTCCCACTTATCTAAACCACATAGATACATAACTTGTTGTAAATTATCCAAATTCAACCCAGAAACTTTTAATAATCTCTTACTCAGAATAAACTGGAACTTCCTCACCCAGCTCCCACTTGGTGAAGCAGTTCAAGCTTTTAACTTAACCTTCCTAAATATCTTAACCTCACTAACCCCATTATGGAAAGTACGGATAAAAGCTACTATATCCCCTTGGCTATCAAAGAATACTCGCACTCTCATGGCAGCCAGAGACCGAGCCTTAAAAACTTGGACCCAAACTAAACTACCAGCAGATCTGCAAAAGTATAAAGAACTGAGAAATAAGACAAAAAAATGTATTGATAAAGATAAAGACTTCTACTATAACCCTCCAGCTGCCTTAAAGTCAGATCCAAAAAAATTCTGGAATGCCATAAACCAAATACTTCATCCTGGTATTCCTACGTCACCTAATCCATCTCCTGACAAATCTCCCAAAAAGACTGCTAACACCTTCAATGCCTACTTCATTCAGTCAATAGCCAAACTTTTCAATCCTAATCTAAAATACTCCAGTAACAATGTTCCAAATTGCTTGGAACCTCCACCCACAGCCAACTCTGCAAACTCTTTTTTCCTTAAAGCAGTCTCTACTGCTTACATTAAAACATTTCCAAACTAAAACCATGCTCTGTTTCTGTTGACAATATCCCATCTTACTTTTTTTAGAGTGCTGCTCCCTCTATTGCTTTGCCAGTATCTATTTTAATCAACTGTTCCATCTCTGAAGCTAAAGTACCTGCTATCCGGAAACAATTCTACACCATACCTATTCACAAAGGTGGCAATTCCACAGAACTCTCAAACTTCAGACCAATAGCTATCCTCTCCCCTCTGTCTAAAGTCTTAGAAAAATGTATACATACAAAAGTAATGCAATATATTATACAGGGCACACTCCTCACTACCACTCAGCATGGTTTCCGACCCAAACATAGTACCACTACAGCTCTAGTTTCCTCTCTCAACACCATTTCTATAGCTAGAGACAATCATAAACTTATCTCATGCTTACTCCTTGACCTCTCAAAAGCCATCGATACTGTCTTACATTCTCTGCTACTGAATAAACTCACGGATCTCAACTTCTCTACTACAACAATAGCATGGTTCTCCAACTATCTCACTGACCGACAGCAATCAGTAAGATGGCACTCCTCACTATCATCTCCCCCTCCAGTGAAAATGGGTGTTCCCCAAGGATCCATCCTTGGACCACTACTTTTCAATATCTTCACCAACTTACTCTGCTCCACTTGTCCACAATCCTCATTAGTCCAATATGCGGATGGCTCCACAGTTATCACCATTGCTAACTCACCCTCTGAACTTCTAACAGCTACCCAAGTCTTCTTTCAACTCTGTTGAAACCTGGCTCACCAATAATCAGCTCATCCTTAATCCCCCCCCCTCAAAAAAAAAACAAACTCTTACTCTCTCTCCCCAAAATTGTTACTCATATCAAATCTACTTTTCAAATAAAATCACCAAATCACATTCTCATAGTTGCTGACTCTAGTACTAAACTCCTTGGTGTAACCATTGATGATTAGCTAAAATTTGACCTCCATATAAATAACTGTATCAGGAAAACCCATCAAAAACTAGGATTTCTCTACAGAAATAAAAAAAAAATTCCTAACCCCTGAATCTACAACTACAATCACACATGCCTTTTGCCATGCCTAACATACTGCTCCCAAATACTCACAAATCTTAACTCCACCTTACTTAGCAAACTCAAATCAACCTATCACAAAATGGCCAGATTTGCTGCACAACAAATCTACAAATCTCACCACTGTATCTCTCTCAAACATCTAAACTGGCTCGAACTACACCTCCTACTCCTCTCTCAGCTCCAAATTATACACCATTATTTATTCACCATCCTACTGTTCAGCACTAGGCACCATAATCTCCCACAATGTCCCATCCAGACTATTCAGGAGCTCCACCCAAGACCTTTTACAAATTTACAAGCCCAAGTCCAAAATAGGAGCCATTGCATACAGCTACCAGCCCACTATTGCTTGGAACAACCTCAGACAAGAAGTTAGATCACTTTCACATCCTAAAGTATTCAAACTAACTACTAAAGAGTACTTAAAAAGGTCACTGGATTTGTACCTGTTCTCAGCCTCCTTGAATATACTTTCACTAAATAACAAACCTAACTTCCTCTGTCTTACCATTATTTCTTGTCCTCTATACCAAAACATTTACAACTTAAACTAGTCTACTTCATCATTTTTTACCTAACGCAATCTCCTTTCCTTCAGCTGCGGTATTCTTCATAACATTTTTATAGATAACTGTAACTGCACATATATAACTGTTCTACAAGTTTTATTATGAATGACTATAATGTTAACTGTGTTTGTAATGGTTATATATTTTTTGTAACTATGTTTTGGAGCTTTTCTCCCTGGGCCTCTGCTGAAAAAGGGCTTTTGCTCAGTCAGACAATCCCGGTTAACAAATGTAAAATAAATAAATAAACTGAAGGCTAAGTGATGCTTTCATGTTATTTGGCCAAGAACTGTTACAACTTGTTATTCTATGTAGTCAGAAGACCAGTACAGTCTTTGTTGGGTCTCAAAGATAGTTTGAGAATGAATTTGCTTCCTTTTACCAAAGTTGTTCATCATACAAGTGCATCTCCTAGTTCTAATTTTTCAGAAGCCATTTTCTCAGAATATGCTAATATTTTTGATGACCGGTTGGGGAAACTTCCAGTGGTGTATTCCATGAAGTTAGATCCAGTGGTCGCTCCAGTAGTCAAACCAGCAAGAAGAGTTCTGATAGCTATGCAAGACAAAGTTAAGGCTCAGTTGGATAAAATGGTGCAGCAAAGTGTAATTTGTTCAGTTACAGAACCAACTGAATGGATATTGTCTATGGTAGCAGCTCACAATAAAGGTTCAGATGAAATCAGAATATGCATTGACACAAAACATTTGAACAAAGCATTGAAAAGACCATATCATCCAATACGTACAGTCAAAGAGGTCACAGCTCTAATACCAAATGCCACTGTTTTTTCTGTTTTGGATGCAGAGAGTGCATTTTGGCAAGTGATGCTGTATCAGAAATTCTCATTACTAACCACTTTTGGTACTTCATTTGTCAGATACAGATTTCTATGGATGACATTTGGAATAAATTCTGCAAGTGAAGTCTTCCAGCGTGCAATGGAGCAAATTTTTTCGGGTTATCCTTGTGCCGTAATAGTCGATTTATTGGTTGGAGGCAATGGTGAAGAAGAGCATGACAGAGACCTAAAGAAAGTTCTAGACAGAGCACATGAAGTAAACTTGAAGCTCAGTCCTCTGAAGTGCAAATTCAGACTTCCAGAAGTTATATACCTAAGGTCATTTATTTACCAGTACTGGCTTGAGACCAGACCCAACCAAGCAAGCAGCCATTATTGAGATGTCAGCACCAGACAATGTTCAAACTCTACAATGTTTCTTAGGCATGGTTAACTATTTAGGCAAGTTTATAACAGACTTCAGTGAGTTGACAGCACCTTTAAGAGAGCTAACGGGCAAAAATCTTGCATGGTCATGGTTAGAACAGCACCAGTAGGCGTTTGATGACCTTAAGTAGAAAATTGCCACCCCACCTTCATTAAGATACTATGATGTGAACAAACCAGTTACTCTTTCCTGTGATGCTTGAAAATTTGGTCTAGGGGCTAAACTGTTTCCGCTGCTGCTGTAGTACTTAATTACATTGTGTCTGCTAGTTTGCCTGGTTTCTCTGCAGTTGAGCTCTAAAACCAGCATTTTTACATTAAGAGGGTTTTCTGCCAGCACTCTTGTGGTAGAAGTGTGCTGTAGCAAATTATCTGAGCTGGGGGCTGCTGGTTGAAAGCTTGTGTGTTTTCCTGATTGGTTTGCAGGCCTTGCTGTTGTAAAACTTGTTTTTCTGATTCTGTACAAGCACCATGTTTGCACCAGGCTGCTCTTCACGCAGTGGCGGTTAGCAGTGCCCTGCACAGATGTAAACACTTTCAAATTACAATTTCTCTTAGAATAATTATCTCTATAACCTTCTCCAGTACCTCTGCTGCTCTAGAACCTACTGAGTTGAGCACAGAGTAGCACTGCCTTGTTGGGTAGCTGCAGTTCACACTAAGTATAGCACCCACTCTTTGTCTGTGTGCTATCATTGCAGTCTATTTAAATCTCTCCACTCTTCTCCCTGGTTAAACCTATAGTAATAACTGTCTTTCAGCTTTTCCCGGTTAGTGGTCGCCACAGCGGAACTCCGGTCCACTAATGATTGGCAGTAGATTTTTACGGTGCTGAGTTGCCAGCCCGATGCCCAAACTTCAAAGAAGGCACACCCATTCAAGCACGCACCTACCTGCATGTCTTTAACATCACTGACCGCAGGGAGGAGATGCAGACTCCACAAAGAAGGCGCTCCAGCCGAGAATCGAACGGGAGAACCACTTGCTGTGAGGCGACAACACTAACCGCTGTACCACAGTGGCCTCTGGTTAAACCCATAGTAAAAAACCTGAAATCAAGGATAGGCACTTTCCTTCTATCTCTGTGTCCAGCCTGGTGAACATGGGCATCCTGAAACAATGTAGCAATTGTCTCAGTTACACTGATAAAAATTTAATCCTGAAACAAACACACTATGTGAGAAATGTAGTTACACTATGAAAACTGAGACATGACTCGCATACTAACAAATAGGTTGTCAGCAGATGCACTTTAATTTCCCTCACTAAATAAGGTCCTGACATATAAAGCCACACATGTGAAGGTACTCAAGTAACTTACCAGAACCACAAAGGTCTCCCATACTCTGCCCTCATAAACGACATGCAGACAAAACCAAGTCAATACCAACCACTATACATAAAAATCGATATCACAGCGTCTCCACAAGCAAGCCTCACACCATACATTCAAGCATCTTGGCCACAGGAGACTCGAAAGTGAGATACACAGACGTCCCCCCCCCACCATGCTGGATAAGGGTTACAAGTCAGTTGCCTGTCAGGGGCCAGATTCGCCAGATCACAGACACTCATATCACTCAACCACAAGTACCAGTATGACTCAGTCATAGTCCATTTATGTGTGAATGACTCAAGACGTACTTTCTTGGACTATATGAAGACAGACATGACAAACCTGTCTGAATACATGTTGCAGGCTGGTGTGAGCCCTGCATTGAGTAGCATTCTACCCTCACAAAGAATGATATCAATATACAAACAGAAAATGACTGACGTCAATAATTGGCTTAGCTACTGGTGTCATTCCAAGGGGATCCAGTATTTGTCAGCTTGGGATGACATGATCAAACGATCACAGCTGCTTTGTCAGAGACTGTGTGCACCTGTTGGCCTCTAGGCTTTCAAATATTGGCCAAAACAGTAGCCACCCCCATAGTGTCATTTACAGGCAGTGCCAAGTCAACAACCTGCCAATGTAACAAAATCTTCTAATGGCAAGCTGAAGGTACTACTACTCAGTGCTAGGAATTATAACAAGAAACTGCACTCCCTGGAAGCTCTCCTTGCCCTACAGTATGAGGATGTCTACGCAGTTACACAGACATGGTTCAAGTCTGCGGAAGTCACCCCGGCAGTGCAAGGCTATAATGCCTAACACACATCTAGACTACACTTTGAAAAGGAAGAAATGTAAGAAAGTAATGTTTGAATTTACATAAAAAAATCACCCCTCTAGATTGGTCAAACAGCATGACTCACTTGAGTCACTCCATGTCCAGCTGGCATAGATAAAATTCCCCACCATATCATTGTTAGCCACAGGTCCCAAACCACGAAAACCACTCCGCATACCTGAAGTTACTAGAATCATTTACCTTTCAGCCCAACACGCTACTCAAAGGCAATTTTAATTATCCTTCCATAAACTGGGAAACATGCATGACCATTAACATTCAGGCTCAGCTATTCCTGGACTTTGTCAATGCAAGTGATCTGAACAGCTGGTCTGCACTCCCACTAGGGGTTCAAATAACCTTGATATATTACTCACAACCCCCAGCATAATGTCCTCATTGATAAGACTGGGTCACAAATTGGTCTAGTTTGAAATAAATATAACTGTAGAACCCCCATCAAACCCTAAATAATGTTCCCAAGGCAAATTACCTTCTGTTAAGTAATAGCATAGGTAATTTTAAAGGTCTCCCAACCGCCAAAACACAGAGGTGTATGTAGAAGTATATACAAATGCCCTGTATAACCACACAAACTGCACAGAAATGGCAGTAGTTGACAGAACTAAACCCAGGTCTAGCCATAAAAACAAGTCACCCTAGTGGACCCTTTACATAAACAGACTATACAACAGAAGGAAGAAATTCCTATCTGAAAGTGGAAGGCTGCACGACAGAGAAAAAAGATTCCTCAATAGTTTCAACAGGTAAGTCAGGGAACTAGTCAAGTCTTCAAAAACTAAATGAGTCTAAAATAGCCTCCCAAGCAAAGGATAGCTACAAGGCATTTTTCAGTTACAACTGAAATCTCAACAATGTGCTGAGTTGGTTTGTAGATGACACCACCTATACTTAGCCAGAAGAAAAAGCAAACCTGCTGTCCAATAAATTCAGCTCAAATTTCACCCTCTCACCATCTAGGGTTACTGCCCATGAAATACCCCCTACCATTCCTTTGCTTATCATCAGAACATAACCGGTCGTCACTCTGCTCTCTAAAGCTAGACGCATGGTATCAATGGGCAGCGACAGAATCCCAGGGTGTGTATTAAACAGCTTGAAACATTACTTAGCAAACACATTCAGACCTCTATTTAACCACGGTCTCCGGACAGGCTTTGCCCTGGTAGAGTGAAGGACAGCAACAGTCATCAAGAGGGGACCATCAACGAACCCAGGAAACTACTGCCCTATAAATCTGACTAGCCTTGCATGCAAGGCTGTAGAAAGGATAATCGTGGACCTGATTAACAACAATATAAGAAATCTCCAGACTCTAGACCCAACCCAGTTTGGCTACTTCAAGGGCAGATCTTGCTCAATATAGTGGACTTCTTTGAAAAGGTCACCAAGGCCATGGATGACTGCAAGACAGTGCATGCTGCCTACTTTGAGCTGGCCAAGGCATTTGACATAATACCCCACTTGGGTACTATAGATAAACTCACAAAATTGGGAGTAAACCTCTACACCACCAGAAACATAGCCAAATGGCTCACAAATAGGACATGTTGTTAGAGTGGGGGAATCCACATCCAGCAGGAGACCAGTCACCAATGGAGTACCACAGGGCTCAGTGCTGGGCCCCCTCCTGTTTGGGATAAACTTTTCAGCTGTCAAGGCAAATGTAGATGGCTGATGATGACTGCAAGTTGGGGGGGGCAATCACTGACTCCCCAAATGATGTTGACATCCTACAGAAAGTTCAGATGCAGACTGACAACTGCTGTCGGAGGCCATGGCCTCAAACTAAATGCAAAGAAGTGCACAGTAATACCCTTTGGTAAATCAAATAGCCCTGCAAATTACAAAATTGACATCACTACCCTACGAATGGACCCAGTGGTGAGAGATCTGGATACTCAGATAGTAACCTGAAGTTTGACGTAAGGAAATACTTCTTTGTGGCTCAGCTTATAAGTAACATGGCATCCTGATCTAAGGATGTCACAGTACCACTGTACTCTGCCCTCGTCAGACCAATAATTGAGTATAATGCAACCTTCGACATGAACCTTTCCAGGTATCGGCAAACAGCTGGAGTGTCCTCAGAGGTTTCTCACCAAAAAACTACAAGGTATAACCAACATGAATTATGTGGACCGATTAAAACCCCTGTCACTGTACTCAGTTTCCTAACGATTACAGAGGGGTGATCTGTACCTGACCTGCAAGGCAGTCTCTGACCCAGCACTGATGGAAAATTCCATATTCACAGAACTGTATGAAGGTTACCCACTCAAAAGAGCAAAACCTGACCTCTGACATGAAAGGATCATGCTGGAGAGACAGATGTCTGTCCCAGAGATTGCCCCTCTCCTGGAAAAAGCTTCCAGTTCATGTGAAACAGAGCTCTTCCCTGACCATCTTCAAGCTCAACCTGGACCAATGGATAGGAAATAAAAAATTCACTCCTGGGGTGGCACACATGTCCCTCATGGACAGAAGCGGTCTGCAAAAATTGTCAAGATCCCACTTGCTGACTCTTGTTATCCTTCTCCTAGGCACAGAAAATTGGGTAAAATCTGGGTAAAAATGGTTAGCCTTGCAAGGGTACTCTAGCTATCAGCTTAGTAATCTCTTATGAACCTATATACTTACCCATAAGGCATAGGCCCACTTGAAATTAAGCATATTCTTAATCACATAACTGCATTTGCTGTAGGAACCACTATAATAATGGGGGATTGGAAAGCTACTACTTTCCTGACAGAGATCTTGGGCAGTCACCGCAGGACATACATAACAAATCAGGCTACGTTTCTCAAGACCTACTTAGCATCAGTTGGATGGATGGATGTTAAGGACATGGGCAGTGCACCGCTCCCTGACCCAGGGTTTATTTACTATTCACCAAGATACAAGTAATGGTCATGTATTGTTACAATATGTAAGTATATGTATATGTGTATATATCTCCAAGGAATAGTAGTATTTAATCACAGAAAATAGAATTCACCCAATCTCCCTATCATGGCAGGTCTTGGTGCAGGCCCTCTTGAACTTGAAGACTAAGAAAAATCTTCCAACGTACTTGTTTGAGCAAAAGTCTTATATTAAGTGGTTAACTGGGGAAATAAAAATAAATTTATCCAAAATACAGAAGGTGACTACTGAAGGGTAGGATGAGCTCAAAGATAAAAATCAAACAAACCATACAACAGGAAGATAAACTAGGGCAAAAGCGAACAAACAGTACAGAGACCTGCTGGGGGAGCTGTGTGAATTACAGTTGAGTCAGGGGCACAGAAACAAAACTGAATCAGCCAGACAATGAGAAAATAAAGCAGAACTGAAAAACAAGATGGATCAAAAACTTGTATTCCATAAATCAGCCATTAAACATATTGCTTTTCCAAACATTTTAAAAGCTCTTAGGACACTTGCTTTTAAGCTTAGACAACAGGCTGTAACAAGAATAACAAAACTCAGGAAAACTGCACAAAAGCAGGGGCAGGTCACCTCAGAGGGAATGCTGAAAACGTTATGGGCATACTATGCACAACTTTATAGCATCCAAGTTCATGAGTCCCTGATCTTTGACAAAATAGAACATTTTCTAAATGGGATTACCTTGAACGCATTGACAAATTTAGAGGGACAGACTTATGGTTCCCATCTCAGAGGCAGAAATACAGGAAAGCTACAAATACCAAGCCACATTTATGTCTCTAGGAACTGATGGCATTCCATGGGACATGGAAAATATATAAGAAAAAGCTACTGGGGAAAATAGGATATTGGGGGTGGAAGCCTCCAAGTGGTGGGGGCAAGGTGGTTCATTTTCCATACTAAAAGAGGGCAATAATTCTGTGTTCTCTGAATCCTATCGTCCAAACTCTGTGCTGAATCATGATTACATGATTTTCATGATCATGCTTGTTAAGACTGGCAACATTTCTGCAGACCTTAATTCACAGAAACCAATGAGGCTTTCTAGAGGGACGACAAGCATATGATAACATAATGCATACTACATGCATTTTGCATGACTTTCAGGAAAAGGGGAAGCCACTCTTATTGTTAAGTTTAGATACAGAGAAGACATTCAATAAGGTAGAGTGATCTTTTCCCTACAGTGTTTTGAAAAGAATGGCCTTTCCTGATGCATTTATTAACTTCATGCACAGCCTTTATGCAGGTTTGACAGCAGAAGTGAAGACCTCTGTAAGATTATCCTCCCCTTTTGAGATCACAAGGGGCTCCAGAGAAGGCTGTCGTATGTGTCCCCTGCTGTTTACACTTTATCTGGAGCCATTTTGCCCAGGACATTAGGGAATCATATACAAGGCTACAGCTGGAGCTTCCATAAACTAAAAACCTCTTATTTGCAGATAATATCCCACTCAAACTCTCTAACCCAACATAAGATCTAACAACTCTATTCCACACAATTAAAAAATTTGGTAGTTATGCAGGCTATACTACATGAAAGTGTAGAAAACTAAAGCATTTGCTCTCAACTTAAACTTTCAACTGGAATCGACATTTAGTTATCCTTTCTTACTTGAGAACGACAAACCACAGGAATCACTTAGAAAGCAGACTATAGAACTATCTAAAACTTAATTGGGGGTGGGGGGGGGGGGCTATCACTATGTAGCTTTGGAAAAACTGTCTTTACCTGGAAGTCTGGGAGGAATATAGTTCTTGGACAAGCAAATTTATTGGGACCAACTGCCATCACTATAGAGATGACTATTATCTCCAACACTTACAAAGCAGTATAGAAAGACATTAATTAGTGAGATGTGACATCCCACTTTGAACAGACTACTTGGAGACTTGGTTATCCTCAAGGAGATCTGCTGGGGCCAACCTTCTCAAATGAAACCATGCTTGGAGCAACCAGGAACTTTATTTAAGACCCCTCTCCTAAGCCATGTGAAGAAACTTGTCCTACAGATAGTCTACCTCCAACTCAGAAACCGAGGTATCTCTCCCCACGAGTAACTGAGGAAAACAGCTATTATACAGATTTCAGATAATGGAAGAATATTGAAATGGCAAGCTGTAAAGGCAAAATATGCTCTTTCACAGATATGCCACCTGGAATACTAGGAATTAAGGGCGTCTTTGAGGCAGATGAAATGTTACAAAAATGTAGCCCCGAGAGAAACTGACTTTGCCCAATTAGCCAGTCAGTTTAGGAACTCAGATTGAGAGAGGCATCCAAGGGTATCTGGTTTCTATACAGTATTGATGCTTCTCAAACATGCACAAATATAAAAAAACTAAAGCAGTCTGGGACAGATCATTAAATACCTAGACACAATTCCATAAATGGCTTAAATATCTGACACTCTATACTCCTACATTAGGGACATAAAATTTAGGATATCTGCATGAAGTGTCTCCAGAAATACTTCTATACCCCGTAACAACTAAGAAAAAATCTTTTCAACAGTCTCTGAGGACTGCTGGTGCTGAGGTTCTCCTGAAAAGGACAACTGGCTACACATATTCCTTACATGCCCCAGCTAGGTTAATCTCCAAACTCAGCTCATACAGTTGCTTCAAAATGTATTCCAAAAACCACTGGATGTTGACCTGCAGTTATCTATCTCAGGTTGGACTAATGAAGACATGCTTATACCCCCCCCCCCCCCAAGAATGGCCTAGTGACTTTAATAATGCTCACCATAAAAAAGCCACAACTAAGAAATGGAAACAGATTCAAAAGAACTTCTTAGCATGCATCAGCTGCTTACAGAGTGCTGAGTTATAAATTAGCAAATGGGCACACATAGATCAAAACACCAACAGAAATGACTAGAAAGGGAAGAGGCCAAGAATTTATTTGCACTGCAGGTTAGAGACTGCCTTCCCTATCAAGGACTAATATCAGAGTATTGGCAAAGAGAAAGAAATAGTTGGGGGGTCCTAAATGAAAGAAAGCACTGGTAGAGTTTTTAGTAGAATCTAGAAGAGATGCTATTAAAAAAGGAATAATTAGTACAGCATATAAAATACTGCATGATAACTCTAAGAATCAATTAGAGGAGGTTAGAAAGGATTGGGAGGAGTGATTGGATAAGCAATTCACAAAGAAACAATGGGAGGATATATGTATGTCTCCTAAATATGCAACAAAATTTAGAAGATTTAGGATTTTTTCTTGGAAATGTTTACATAAATATTTTTATATCCCAAGTACACGCGAGATAATTTTTCCTCAGGTAAACAGCAAATGTTGGAGGTGCGACAGGGAAGAATGATGTATGTGGGAACATATTTTCTGGGAGTGCAGTGGGTTGGAGGACTTGAAGGATTCCCTGTGGGATACACTGTTGGAGATGCTGGGTGGACGGATTGGTGTGTGTCGAGGAAGAATTTTTCTGAGCTACAATACAGAATCGGAATTGCCTAGACATGGTAAGGCCTTGCTGTGTCTAATTACTAGAAAATGGAAATCAAAATCTAAACCAGCTATATGAGAAGTACTGAATACAGTAACAGAGATAAAACAATGGAAACTGAGATCTTTAGAAAAGGGTAGGAGCAAACTATATAAGAAAAAAATAGGAACTGTGGGAACAATATATATAGGGGATGAATGAGGTTTAAAAAAAGGCAGGACTTAAATGAGCTATGTGATGTTTGTCTGAAAATGATTGGCTAGATGAATGATGTATAATGTTTGCAACTGGGACTATGTTAGTATGGTTTGTGATGTACAATGCTTGCAACTAGGATTGTGTTGGTGTCATTTATATAAATGTATGATTGCTTATGTCGTAAGTAATGGTTTAATAAAAATGTTTCTTGTTTAAAAACAAGGGTCAAGAATTGAATAATTTATGTAATGTTGCTTAGGTTATATGATAAATAGCAATATATGTGAAGTATAATGTTTGTTAATTTGTTAATGCAGTTTGATTACTTCTGTATAAATGTAAATTTGTCTACGTCACAAGTGATAATTCAATAAAGATGTTAAAAAAAAAACTCCAACAGAAATGGAGTCCCTGGCAGGTATACAATGTGCTCTGGAATATGTACAGAAAGTGGGAATATTTTCTAAATGCATGTACATTTAAAGTTAGGGAAGAGTACAGAACAATAAGATTGCATATAAAAAGATTAAGGACATTGGTCAATCCCATAATAATTAACCCAACGTACAAACAGAACTGTACAGTACCACATTTTGGGGACATCTCTAGCAGATAATCCAGATCTACAGGGAAAGTACAACTTTTCAGACTACTTCTGTGATGTTTAGAATGTTGTGGTCTAATTTTCTGCTAATTATTGTAAACAGTTATCTGATGCAGCATTATTAGCTACATTGTTTATTTGAATATCAGAGGTAGGCAAACAGGCTCAGTCAAAAGAAAAATAGTTAAAGGGAAATCTAATCACAGGGATTCAACAAGCTGTGAATAGTTTCATAATTTTATAGTAAAACAGGGAAATCCTATAATGTATACCAAATGATGGAACTACTCTGACATGTTAGTGAGTTATGGCAGCATGAATGGGAGATCATTATTATTTGAGCCAAAGACAGATATATTTATCCAGATAACTATGTAACTCTTTGTTCATAAAGCTTATACAAATGTTTCTCTTTTCTAAAGCATATAAATTCTACAATTTGTACTAAGTGATAGGATTAACCTGAGGCCTTAGTGATTTATGACACAATATGAATGGCAGCATTTTATCATGAGCCAAAGCTGGCTGTACATAATAAGATAACTGATTAATGCTCTGTTTATAAAGTTTGTATAAAATGTATGTCATGCTGCTCTCTTAGTATGATCAACAAAGCCCTATATCAGACACTAACAGATGAGTCTCTCTATACTGAGACCAATGGATAATTTGTTACAGCATCATTGGAAAAGTACAGTTGTGTACACTTACCATAAATGTAGATGTTCGAGTGTATTCACTGTTGCAGTCATTACAACTGGGTTATCCTGCTGGCAGGCTGCCCTCAGTCGGCCTGAATTCCAAAGTCTTGGTCCGGCGTTGGTTGCTGTCGCCTCTTCCCTGACGTCAGAGCATCAGGGGTATAAAAGATGCAGCCGACACCATTTTCTTCAGTTTTTCTTGCCCCAGATGTCAGGTGCCCCCAAATGTGTAGGCTAAAAATATGTTAATAAAACATACATGCACCAAAGTATAATTTGTCTTCATCTACAAGCAAATACACCACATAGGTTATATAGATTAGAGAAGTACAGATAAGTTCCAGCAAAAGTAAGGGGGATGGCGGGTGGGTAACCTCGACTGCAGTGAATACACTCGAACATCTACATTTATGGTAAGTGTACACAACTGTACTATGTTCTTTGTGTTTAACTGTTGCAGTCATTACAATTGGGTTGAATCCCAAAGCTATGGTTGGGAGGCTGGAACTAAATAGCATTAGGGGCGGCTATGAAGCCCTGCAGAACTGCAGTGGCAAAGCCTGCCCTGGACTTAGAGTAGAGTGGTAAATGATAGTGCTTTGTAAAGGTGTGCACTGAACTCCAGGTAGCAGCCTCTAAAATGTCTTTGGTTGGTACTCCCCTGAGGAAGGCTGCTGAAGTGGCTGCTGCTCTGGTTGAATGAGGCCTAATGCCCTTAGGCACTGACTTGTCATGTTGTGAATAGCAGAAACGAATGCAGTGGCCTATCCACTTTGAAACAGTCTGCTTTGAAATAGCCTTTCCTTGTGATCCTGCAGCATATGCCACTAGTAATTGCTCTGTCTTTCTGAAAACTTTGGTTCTATCCAAGCAGAATTGAAGCTGTCTGTGTATGTCCAAAGAATGCAGAATTCTCTCCCCCTTGTTCTGTGGATTTGGATAAAAGGTTGGCAGATGAATAGCTTGGTTAAGGGCCACACTGGACACTACCTTGGGCATAAATGTCGGATTTGTCCTCAGAGAAACCCTGTCTGGATAAAAAAATGACAAAAGGTTCCACAGCCATGAGTGCCTGTAGCTCTGAAACTCGTCTTGCAGAAGTTATTGCTAGGAGCAGAGCTGTTTTCCAAGATAAAAACTTTAGATCAGCTGTAGCGGCTGGCTCAAAAGGAGGCAGGGTAAGTTTTTCCAAGACATAGTTGAGGTCCCATGCAGGTATTGGTGATCTCCTTGGAGGTTTTAAGTTTTTGGCTCCTCTGAGGTACTGCCTTAACAAAGGATGAGAAAAGATTGGTGGCTCTGTATTGTAATGAGCCGAAATGGCAGAGGCATGAATTTTAATTGATGAAAAAGATAGGCCTTTGTCCAGCATCTCAGTTAAATATTGCAAAATCTGAGGGATATTTGGTACAGCTGTGTCAATTCCTTGTGTCTGGTTCCAAGCACAGAATCTCTTCCATTTTCCAGCATAAGATTTTCTAGTGCTAGGCCTTTTGGCCTTCAATATGACATCCATCACAGCTTTAGAGAGAGGAGCGTTTTCTATGACTACATTATCCGCCATGCTGCCAGATTTAAGGTCTTGAGTTGGCTGTGCAGGACCTGATTGTTTTGTTGAGACAGTAGATGAGGTATTTGAGGTAATCTTAACTGATGAAAAGGAAAGGCCTTTGTCCAGCATCTCAGTTAGGTATTGTAAAATCTGAGGAATATTTGGTACATACGTGTCAATGCCTTGTTCCTGGTTCCAAGCACAGAATCTCTTCCATTTTTCTGCATAACATTTTCTGGTACTGGGCCTCCTGGCCTCCAAGATAACATCCATAACAGCTTTTGAAAGAGGAGTGTTCTGAATGGCTACATTATCCTCCATGCTGCCAGATTTAGGGTCCTGAGTTGGCTCTGCAGGATCTGATTGTTTCGTTTGGTCAGCAAGAGAGAAGTCTGAGGCAAGATCTATGCTGGACCTTGAGACGAGCTCTTTAGGATTGGGTACCAGTGCTGGCGTGGCATGTCTGGTGCAATCAGTATCATTTTTGGCTTCTCTTGTCTGACCTTTAGGAGTACCTTGGGAAGGAGAGGCAGTGGAGGGAAGGCATATACTGTTAGGTTTTTCCAGCTGAAGGATAAAGCGTCCACTTTCCATGCTTGTTTGTGATAAATCCTTGTGAAAAATCTCTGTAATTGGCAGTTGTGAGGGGAGGCAAATAGATCTATGCCTGGGCATCTCCATTTCCTTGTTATCATGCTGAAGACTTGTGGATCCAGTTTCCACTCGTGGGGATCCATGAGATTTCTGCTTAGTTTGTCTGCCAGAGTATTTGTTTTTCCTGGCAGGAATTCTGCTTGCATGTGAACTTGATAAGTCAATGCTGTGTCCCACAAGGTCATTGCTTGACTGCAGAGGGCGTAGGAGTGTGTGCCTCCCTGCTTGTTTAT
Source organism: Protopterus annectens (assembly GCF_019279795.1). Taxonomy (NCBI): domain Eukaryota; kingdom Metazoa; phylum Chordata; order Ceratodontiformes; family Protopteridae; genus Protopterus; species Protopterus annectens. The sequence continues at coordinate 1,347,957,797 of NC_056741.1, read as the reverse complement.
GTACCACATGACCGTAGTATTGTCCATCTTTATCAGAAGCTGTCCTGGATGAAGTAGATCCTTGAAAGCTGTCAGGGCATTCTGAACAGCTAGCATCTCTTTTTGATTGATATGAAGATGCATCTGGCTTGCAGGCCATGTACCCAGAATACATTTTCCTGTCATATGGGCCCCCAGGCATAATCTGATGCATCCTTTGTCAGTGTCTGTCTGGCTGTGGGTAACGTGAATGGCAGACCCTTGCTGTGGTGGCAGGCCTGTGCCCACCATCGAAACTCTTGTTGTAGGCAGGGAATGAGGGTAATTATTGTCTCCAGGCTGTGGCAATGCTGAGTCCAAACACTTTTTAGATACCATTGTAGTTTCCTCATATGCAGTCTGGCATATGGAATTAGTAGAATGCAGGATGCCATGAAGCTCAAGGCCTGCAGGATTTTCCTTGCAGATAACTGGGTCTTTGTTGCCAACTTTTTGAAGTAAGAAGTCAGTTGCCTTTGTTTGTCTGGTGTGAGATAAGCCATCTGGGCAGTTGTATAAGCCTGCACCCAGGAATATTATCTCTTGAGAGGGTTCTAGTTTTGATTTCTTTTCGTTTACTGTGTACCCTAGGCAAATTAGTAATCTTTCTACAAACGCCAGATGCTTTAGAAGAATGTCTTTGTTCTCTGCTTGAATAAGGCAGTCGTCCAAGTAGGGATATATTTGAATTCCTCTTTGTCTGCAAAATGCAATTACTGGTGCCAGGCATTTTGTGAAGACCCTGGGCGCAGTAGATAAGCCAAAGGGCAGTGCAGAGAATTGGTAGTGCATTGAGCCAGCTATGAATCTGAGGTATCTTCTGCAAGATTGTCTGATTGGGACATGCAGGTATGCCTCTTTTAGGTCCAAAGTTACGAGCCAAGCCTTCCTGCCAAGCATGGGCAGTAGCTGCTGTAGAGTCAACATCTTGAATTTTGGAACCTCCAGAAATGTGTTTAGTATAGACAGGTCCAGTATTGGTCTCCAGGTTTTGTCCTTTCTGGGCACCAAGAAAAGTCTCGAGTACAATCCTTGCCCCTGCTCTTGCTGTGGTACTTGTTGAATGGCCCTCATGTCCATGAGGGCTGTAATTTGCTTTTGTGCCTCTGCCCATTGATTGTGTGGCAGGTCTGGCATACCTTTTGCCCTTGGTAGGGTGTGAAAATGGAACCTGTAGCCCTGGGACACTATGTTCAAGACCCATTTGTCCTGGGTAATCGTTTGCCAATTTGGTGAAAAAAGTGCTAACTTTCCCCCTAAGGGGGCTGCCAAAAGATAAGTGCTTGGATCTGGCAGAGGAAAATCAATGGGACTGTTTCCTGTAAGGTTATGATTTGTCTTCTCTGCTTTTGGAGGTAGGAGCGCCCCATTGTTTAGGCCTGTATGAGCCTTGAGGCTGAGATCTGCCTCTGGGACATCTGCATCTGCCTCTTTGTGGCCTGTCTGACACTGGAAAGGACCAATTTTTTTGAAGGCCAGTTCCTGCTAAATCTGGGTGGCTGTACCTGTAAGAAATCCTTAACTGTTTGCATAGATTTCGCTTTATCCTCCATTTTCTTCAACACCTCTTCTGCTTTAGCACCAAACAAAGTATCATGCTGTAATGGAGCATCTAATAATTTTGCTTTAACATGATCAGGCAGATTCTGTTCCTTTAACCAAGCATGCCTTCTAATAACAGAACCTGTAACAGCGGCCTTGCAAGAGGCCTCCAGTGAATCATAACCACATTGCAAAGTATGCTTTCCCACTTGTTCAGCTGCATGCAATAAATCCTGCATTTCCTTGTTCTCTGAACATTCAGAATTTGTCAACATTTTCTGTTTTAAGCAGAGACATTAAGTATTGCTGATATATAAGCATATGAAACTGACAATGTAAAGCCCTTACAGCCAAGGTAGCAGAAGTGTAAACTCCCCCCCCCCATCTGTCCAGTGCCCTAGAATCCCTATCAGAGGGGACAGGGTTTTTTGCAGTGGAAGCTTTGACCCCTTTGGGACCCTGAGATATAGTTTCTGGGTCAGCAGCGTGGTTTTTATATAGGAATTTATGAGAGTCTGGGACCCTGTAGTATCTGTCTGGCTTAGCAGGTGCAGGGGGTAAAGAGTCAGGGGACAGGCCGGACTCTGAAAAAACATCATCTACAATGTCTAGAACAGGTGGAATAGCAAGAGGTCTGTGCTGAGGTAATAGCAGAAAGTCTCTGAGCCTTTTCTTAGATTCTGAGTAATCTTGGCTCCCCCAGTGGAAATGCTCCCTCATGGTATGCAGGGTTTCCCTCCCTCCGCCCCCCCTTCTTTTGCTGGGGTTTATCTGTACTTCTCTATTCTATACAACCTATGTGGTGTATTTGCTTGTAGATTAAGGAAATGTTACTTTAGTGCATGTATGTTTATTGGCAAAATATATTTAGCCTACCCTTTTGGGGGGCACCTGACATCTGGGGCAAAAAAACCCAAAGAAAATGGCGTCGGCTGCATCTTTTATACCCCTGGCACACTGACATCAGGGAAGAGGCAACAGCAACTGACACCGGACCAGGACTTTGGAATTCAGGCCGACTGCAGGTAGCCTGCCAGCAGGATAACCCAAGAGTAATGACTGCAACAGTGAAACATGATGAACATCCACATTGCAAAGTATGCTTTCCAACTTGTTCAGCTGCATGCAATAAATTCTGCATTTACTTGTTTTCTGCACATTCAGAATTTATCAACATTTTCTGTTTAAGCAGTGACATAATATATTGCTGATATTTGAGCATAAGAAACTGACAATTTAAAGCCCTTATAGCCAAGGTAGCAGAAGTGTAAATCTTTTTTCCCCATCTGTCTAGTGCCCTAGAATCCCTGTCAGAGGGGGTAGGGTTTTTTTTGCAGTGGAAGCCTTGATCCCTTTGGAACCCTGAGAAATTGTTTCTGGGTCAGCAGTAGGGTTTTTAAAAAGGAATTTATGAGAGTCAGGAACCCTGTAGTATCTGTCCGGCTTAACAGGAGCTGGAGGTAAGGAGTCAGGGGTTAGACTAGACTCTGAAAAGACATCATCCACAATGTCCAACACAGGTGGAACAGCTTGGGGCCTGTGTTGTGGTAGTAAAAGAAAGTCTCTGAGCCTTTTCTTAGATTCTGAAAAATCTTGGTTCTCCCAGTGGAAATGTTCCCTCATGGTATGCAAGGTTTCCCCAAAAGAGTAGTCCTCAGGAGGAGAGGCTGAAGGGATAGATTCTTCAGCATCAGAATCCTCATAGGGAGGAAATGAGTATTCCAGATCAGAAGAGGAATCAGAAGAAATGGAAACCTGATCTGAAGATTATAGTCTGTCTCTTGCCTAGGCCTTTTGTCAGGAGGGGGATGGGAACCCCTGATCAAAGTAATTAAGTCTTCGGCCATTCTGAGCATCTGTTTTTTGGGCATGGAGGCCTGTCCATGAGGCTGTTGTACCTGTTTCTTTGTCTTTAAAGGTGCTTTAGTCTTTGCCTTTGAAGCTGAAGTTGTTTTAATGTATAACTGAATAGGTCTGAAAACACCCTCAGAAGCAGATGCCTGCTCAGCAGCTCCGGACCCATCTGAGGTGATAGTCTCCGAGGGTCCAATACCTTGAGTTTCCAGTGGTCCAGTCGATTCCACGTGGGAGCTGGTAGTGGCCTGCGGCTCTAAGGTAGAGAGCGTCAGGGGCTGCGAAGGCGCCTCACTGAGAACCGGCAAACTGGTGACTGGCTTAGAAGAAGCCTCATCGTCGGTTTTTGACCTCCGTTGCCTGTCCTTTTCTTTTTCTCTGCGTTTCTTATGAATTCCGGTAGTCGGATGGCTATCCAACGGCATCGTATAATTAAATCTTCTGCCAAAATAGTGAAATGCAAAATCGTACCGACGCTTAATAGTGCGTTGGTTAAATCTAGCACAAAACAGACAACTAGAAACATCGTGGTCAGGGCCTAGGGCAAGGAATACAGTAAGAATGAAAGTCCTTATGAGGTATTTGCTTCCCACAAGAAATACAATTATTAAATTTTTCTGACATCAGTCTGGAGCAAGAAAAAAAGTTTCCCCAATGGGGTACTTAGCTTTTAATGAAGACTTCGGATCTGAAATTTGAACACGAAAATCTCAGGAGTCGGCCGACTGGCACTTGTGAAATGCTTCTGCTTCGGGCACCGCGCAGCAAGAAAGACTGAAGAAAATGGCATCGGCTGCATCTTTTAGACCCCTGACGCTCTGACGTCAGGGAAGAGGTGACAGCAACCAACGCTGGACCAAGACTTTGGAATTCAGGCCGACTGAGGCAACCTGCCAGCAGGATAACCCAATTGTAATAACTGCAACAGTGAAACACAAAGAACATCTTGTAAATATAAGAGGTAATGCAACTGTGATACGTAGCAATCCTGTTCAATGTTAACTGTGGTAATGAAGTCTATCTGATTGAAAAGTCAAAAACAGCAGTGTGTGTCTAGAAAATGATTATTCCCCACACACACATAGAAGAGGAGCAAATTTAGCCCAGCAAACAGAGAATGTCAAGAGTGAGGTTCATAGGATGATACTAGGCTATTGGCCTGGAGCCCCTTATAAGCCTAGCCAAGGATTTTGCCCATGTTCCCTCAAAGTCAGCACCTGTTTCCCCCGTCCAGCAGGGGCACAGGTGGGATCCCAGGGGTGTATTTTCTGTTTCTCATCCAGTCGTCCAGGTTCCTCTTAAAGAGGGCTAAAGAGGTACTCTGCTTGACATGGACAGGGTGTCTTTGGGACACAAATATATCCTGCCAACAAGTTCTATTAATATCACAGACCAGGTTGAGCCCCTACATGCGGGTTGCATGAGTGGAGTTTGACTTACACATATGCAGCATTGACATTTAAGCTGTTGCATCAAGCTGTCTTCAGAAGATTTTTTTTCTCCTGGAAGACCCAAAAGATTTTTTTTTAATGCAAAACAGGCTAAGGAGGAAATAACATTTATCCAACAAAAATTGAGCCAGCAAGCAGAAAGGGACTTTACTTTTCATTCTTCTGAAAGCAAAGTTTATACAGAGACTTTACCAGTGAAAACTTTTCTAATGTCCCAAAAGATAATGCTTGAGAGAGAAAAAAGGCATAGAAGTTGACCAGAAGAATCAGGAGTACCTTGGACTTGAACCAGAGTATGGTGTTGGGAGATGGAGATGAACAGGAAGACAAGCAACACTGAAATTAGTGAATACATGGGAGACTATAAAGCATCAAATAACATTTGTGAAATGTGGCTTTGCAAGAAAATGTGTTTGAAAAAAGACTGGATATTTCTTGACTTTGCTAAACTTGTGGGTGGACTGTAAAGCATATACCCACTTTATGTTGTTAATGTTAAGGAGAAAACTAAAAGGGAAAATGCAACTAAGTAAAACATTTTTCTTAGTATTTCTATAAAACAAACATTTTGTGATCGAAAGAGCTAGCTATATACAGTTAAGTACTTCTGTGTAGTGTGTAGTCAGGTATTTTAAATGTGTGTGTGTGTGTGTGTGGGGGGCTTTTCAGTGACTGTTGAAGTGTTAAAGTACTTTTTAGTTGCAAGAAATATGGGCTTTACAGTACAACAAAGGAAGAATGGCTGGACAAAAGCAAGTTTAATGTTACTATACTGTGATCTTGGGTTGCTAGGGTGGGGTGTAAAAGTGCACTAATTATATCTAGAATTATATTTTCTCTTTCTTTTATGAGGGTTAATGTATAGATTAGTGCCTTTTGCTTAAAGCTTATACATAAGTGTTTTTGTAAGCAAGTAGGCTTTAACAAGAAGACAAAATGATGACAGCCAAGAAAAATGACAAGTTTTTTACATCTGCAAAGATATTAACTTGTTTTTTTCTCTCCGTTCAGTGGGAGTCAAGTTGTCTGCAGCTGAAGGCAGCTACATATTCTGTTCTGACTGAAATTTAAATACATTTACTGCTGAGTACTCTTCTATGGAGATGATCTATCTGCAAGTGCATACGATTAATTTTGAGTGTTCTGAATATTTTTTGCTGAGGAAATGTAAAATGTAAAGGTACTATGGCAAGCAGTTTAGTGAAAAATAAAGTCTGAAATTATGGGAGGAGAGTAAGAGATAACAGCCTCCAAGCAGCCTTAATGCTTTCATGCATTTAAATAGAAGAGTATACAATTTAGTTTTATTTAAAACAGCTAGTGCACTTTTCCTTTTGGCTACAAGTTAATCCTGGGGATTCAATAAACTCTGTGTAGGCTTCACACAAAGCCTACACAGATTTTACATATCTGTGCGGCGAGCAACAGCACTAATTACATATTCATGCTGTGCTACATTCTGCATAAACACGCATTTTGAACTATTAAGAGATATTAGTAATCTATGAGGGTAATTCAAGCACACTGTCCTGACACTAGCATCTACAGGAGGTGTTAGCAGAGACACTGCTATACCTTTATGTGACATTATGATCAATCCAGGCTAGTTCACAGGTGTGCATGGCATACATATGGCACAATCTGCACAGTCATGAATGTAACCCATGACATCAATGTTGTCAAACAATTATGTATGTATTGTTTGCATCACTGAAACAGGTATCACACATGTATCTGGTATAACACCTTGATGGAGGTTCCGCACCATCAGAAAGTAATGTTCATGCAACAAGAAGAATACCTAGGTATGGCCATTAAGATGTATGGGAGCTCATTGTGGCAAAGGGGATACACTTGAATTATGCATCCTTGGAAGATGTGTAGGGAGGTACATGAAGAAGGATGCATTGTAATCAGTTATTGGTTGGATGAAGGCTGTGAACTATGGAAGGATTATGGCCTTTGGTGTGGATGCCCTGCACATACTCAGGGGTTGTGTTGCATATAAAGGAGAAGTCACCACTGTGAGCACGTGCTGGTGGATGTTCTGCATACCATCTAGCTTAATACACAGGTCAAATACCACTTGGTCTGCTCACAGGGGTGTGATGTCTACATTACCACTGAGTTGTGTGTTTATTTTCATAACGTACCTCTCTGGACTATATGGAGAGAGACACGACTGAACTGTCAGACTGAGTGTCCCAGGCAGATATGACCCTAGCATTAAGCAGCATTCTATCACCACCCAGGGTGATGCCACAACATAATCAAAACTGATGGACTTCAACAACTGGCTTAACTATTGGAGTCAATCTAGGGGGATCCAGTATCTCTTAGCCTGGGCTTACATGGTCGACAAACCATACTGCTTTGCCAGAGATGGTCCAAGCCTGTGTCCTTTAGTCTGTCACATACTGGCAAAGGCGCTTGCCTCCTCCATAGTGCCTTTACTAGGCAATGTGAAAGCAACACAAGTTTTGACATAACATCCACTGGAGGCAAACTAAAGTTCTGCTACTTAATGCTAAGAATCTAAATATGACGCTACACAGTAGGAAAAGGTCAACTTTTCCAGCTGACAGATCTGGTGCAAACTTCAACCACCTGGCCCAACCGGCAATACATCAAAGTATACCAGACACCAGTCCCCTGCTTAGTATCTCTAGACATCAGTATCTGCGGTTTCCAAGGCTAAAAACCTCAATGTACCAGACAATACCCCAGACTGCTTACTAAGCAATCTAAACAGACCAAATTAGAGTCCTCTTTAACCACAGCCTGAGAACTGGTTTTGTTCCAGCAGAGTGGAAAACAGCAGAAGTAATCCACTTGCACAAAGGTGGGCCATGAACCAATCCTGGGAACTATGGAACTATAAAGTCTAACTAGTATCATCTGCAAGGCCATGGAAAGAATCACCATGAACCTTATCAACAAGGACGCAGGTGGCCTTCAAACTCTAGACCCAACCCAATTTGGCTTTAAGGGTAGATCATGAGCAAATGTAGTAGACTTTTCCAAGAAAGTCATCAAAGCCCTGGATGAAGGTAAGACAGTGCATACCGCCTATCTTGATCTGGTCACGTGTTTTGATGCAATTCCCCTACTCAGGTATCCCTGAGAAACTCTCCAGTTCAGGATTATCTATGAAGATCCTGTGAAACAAAGATGCTAAATGGATAGAAGGAATAAAAGAAAGAAAGAAGTTCAACGTACAGGAAATGAAATTGGATGAAGTAACAGCCAGAGTTTTTGAGATAAAGATATGAAAAGCCTCCAACTAGAAAACCCCAGGACCAGATGCAGTATCTAAGTTTTGGCTAAAAGTACTAAGATCTTTGCACGAAGATTTAGCCACAAGTAAGAACTATACATACATATATATATATATATATATATATATATACATATATATATAAAATGTCTATATAAGAACATCGAAGTTTCAAAACTTCGAATGTTCTAATATCGACCCCTATTCAGCGAAAGCTGAAATCATTGAACATACAGAACAGTGAATTTTTTCCTAGGGAAAAAATTTGCTGTTCCAAAACACATACACACAACACAAGCACACCAAACAAACAGCAATCCACACACATACACCTAACCCTACACTAAACTATACACCCACCACTAACTATCCACTTACCTTAACCCAAACCCTAAGGTCAGTCACTATCGCACACTCATCTCACCCGCGCCCTAACCCTAACTCACCTACCCTGCCCTAACCCTCAGATCCACACAATCGCACACTTACCTCCCTAGGAAAGAATTTGGTTTTCTGTTGCTTCAATATTTTCAGCTTTCGCTGAATAGGGGTCGATATTAGAACATTCTAAGTTTTGAAACTTTAATGTCCTAATATAGACCCTATATATATGCACACCCCGAATAGACACCAAGCTGGTTAACAGGAAAAATAATGCTCCTACTTAAGGGTGAACCTGCAAATTATCCTACAAATTATAGACCAATGACTTGCCTTCAGACAACGTATAAACTATACACTGGAATTGATGCCAACAGAGTTAATAGTCATTTAGAAGAAAATTCAGTCATGGCAATACAACAAAAGGGTAACAAAAGAAAGTCATATGGAACAAAGGATCATTTGTTGCTAAATAAAGTCATAATGGATAACTATAAAAAGGGGAACAATCTAAGTATAGCATGGATTGACTACAAAAATTATTTGACAGTATCCCACATTCATGGGTAGAAAAGTGATTAAAAATGTATAAGATGCACCCTACAGAGATCGACTAAATTACAGTGACCATGAAACAATGGCAGACCACTTCGCAATTAAGCCATGATAAAGGATAAATTATTATTCCAGGGATAAAAATTCAAAGGGGGATATTCCAGGGTGACTCCCTGTCACTGCTGCTACTCTGTCTTGCCTTTAACCCATTAAGTTGTCTACTTAACAGATTAGGCCATGGCTATAACTTGGCTCCTAGAAAACAACAAAGTGCAAAGACCTCTCATCTTCTTTTTGTCAATGATTTAAAACTGTACAGCTAATCAGATAAGGAACTGAAAGCACAACTGCAAGTAGTCAAAACTTTTTCAGATGATATAAGAATGTCATTTGGTCTTGATAAATGTGCAAAAGCAACCTTTAAAGCAGGAAAACTGCAGCACCAAGAAAACATCAGTTTGGGACAATAATGTGATACGAAAACTTGAGCAAGAGGGAGTGCATAAATATTTGGGAATTGATGAAGGATCAACAATAAAACATGAACAAATTTGACAAACTTGGTAAGGAATATTTTAGAAGACAAATTAATCCTGAAAACAACACTGACATCTAGGAACAAAATTCAAGCTATAAACCAATTTGCTCTTCCTGTCCTAACTTACAGTTTTGGAGTGACTGATTAGCCACAAAATGTGTTGGATAGATTAGACAGGAAAACGAGGAGGATGCGTCACGCTCACCAAATTTTCTATAAAAATAAGGGTGTGCCAAGATTATATATTCCCTGTTCGAAGGAGGTATGGGCCTCCTTGAAACTGATTACATGTACAGATCTGCAATCATGGGGACTGCACACACACCTGTCAACTTCATAAGATCCAAACATAGTGAAAGTTTTGAAACATGAGGGAATAAATATAAGATGACTTCCCTGCTTAGTCTAGCAGAAGCATATCAGCATCAAGCAGGAATGGAAATCAAACCAGAAGTAAATAAAAATCAGGCAGCAACAGAATGTGCCAAAAAACAAAAGAATATAAAGTGAAGGATCAGATGAGAAAGCAAGAAATGTGCAAAATGCATAAATATAACTGCAAGTATAGAAAACTTCTGGAAGAACCTCATGTTGATCAGGAACGAAAGCAGGAATGGTTGAGGAGAGATGAATTCAAACCAAAAGATGAAAGGTTAATACAAGTGGCCCAAGATAGTGGGCTACGTACACACTGGTTTACAAAGTCCATTGAACATTTGAGAGAAACAGATAAATGTAGATTTTGTAAAACAGAACTGGAAACAGTCGCACACCTTGTTGCTGGATGTGACATACTAATGACAGAAGGATTGTATACTGAAAGGCATAATAATGTGGCAAGAATGTTGTACTGGGGATTGTTCACACATTATAATATTGAAGTAGTTGAAAAACACTGGAAACATGAGTCACAAAGCATCACAGAAAATGAAGTCTACATCAGGTGAGATCACCCATTACCAACAGTTCAAAAGATAAATGCGAGAAAACCAGATATAGTGGTCTATGAAAAGAAGACAAAAGTAACAGTGATCATTGAAATCACTACACCCATTGACTTCAGTGCCTTGTGTACAGAGAGAGAGATATATATAAAATATCAAGATTTGCAGGCAGAAATGAGAGCAATGTCAAAGACACATACCCAGACAGTTCCAACAGTATTAGAAGCAACAGGTCTTATAAAAAAACGAATCTGGATTCTTAGATATGTTTCCAATATATGTAACTCCGCATGAATTGCAGGAGTCATTACTGGGCACATTGTGGGTGCTGAGAAGAGCTCTTTTGGCTGACATCAAAGACTGAAACAAAATTAATTTCATGAACTTCAATCATACTTTAACTTGGGAATGGGGTCCATTCCTGTCATGTTATTAGAAACCCAAAATATTTGAAAAAATAAAAAAAATGTGGATTAACCCTTATATCACTAGGTGGCTAACCAATTGGCTCACTGATAGAACACATACTCTCAAAGTTGACTCAACCTCTACCAATGGTGTACCACAAGGATCTGTGCTCGGCGCTTTACTGTTTGCAATCTATTTCTCAGAAGTCCAGGCTACAGTATATAGCCTTGGGCTTACCATGTTTGTTGATGATTGCAACTTGGGTGCAATCACTGAGTCCACCTACAATGTCAACATATTACAGGAGGAGCTAACACAGAAAAATGACTGGTGCCAAAGCTACCCAGTCTGAAAATAAATGCATAAAAATGCCATTAATTTTGCCTTTTGTAAAGTGGAACTCCCTCTTAATTATAGGACTGATAACACTCCCCAAGCTCAAACCCAGTGGTGCCTAACCTGGGAATACATGCAGATAGCAATCTGAACTTCCACCACCAAGTTTCCACAGTTGTAAGGAAAGCCTTCTACGATGTGCAACTCATAAGTCAGGCCATCATATCCAGGTCTGAAGATGTTACAATAACACTGCACTCGACTCTCATCAGAACACTAACAGAATATAATGCTCTCTTTTGCATGTACCTCACCAAACACCTGCAGCAGCTGGAGAGACGGCAGGGGGGTTTTCAACAAGAAAATACAGGGCCTAACAAACCATTCCATGATGGTACATGGATAGAATGAAAGCCCTGTTACTGTACTCTGCATTGTTCACGATGAGGTGACTTGTGCCTGGCATACAGGATAGTCTCTGACCCTCTGCCTGCACTGATGGAAATGCTGCACATCTACAAATCTAATGGCAAAACAGTCACTTGCTCTACGAATCTTAACCTAGCTGTGATATTAACAGAACATGCTTGAGAGACCGACAGCGCTGTCTGACATGCTGGTGTAAAATACTCTCTCTAATGTCAAGCAAGTGCACAAAAACACACACACAAACATATCAGTTGACTGCAGTGAGAAGATAACCTCTACCCAAGTACACGGACTAGAGAACTCAGTACTTTACACAAGCTCCACGGCACAAGTCTGACTTTTACAAGCCTGCAGGACAATTTATAGTGGATGACATCATTGCTGGATGTTGAAGAGATGATGGTGGAAGGCATGCATGAAATGAATGTGTAGGCATGTCCAACTGTGAAAATATTGCTACTCTATGGGATTCTAGTGGTGTCTGCAGGATACACAATTATGTTCTGACTAGACAGACAGACAGACAGACAGACACACACACACACACACACACACACACACACACACACCACTTGACTGCTGTGAGAACAGAACCCCTAAAGTACACAGACTAGAGAAGTCAGTACTTTACACATGGACCACAGCATAAGTCTGACTTTTACAAGGCTGCAGGACAATTGATAGTGGGCGACATCATCACTGCATGTTTGAAAGCAGACATTTTGAGGCCTGTCTGAAATGGACAGCTAGTCATGTACATCTGTCAAGACCTTGAAGTTCTGTATGTTACCAGACTGATGACTGTGCAATGTATCGTATTTTCTGTTGTGACTCCAATGTGCAGGTATACTTTACAGAGAGCTTTACAAACTGTATGCAAACAGCTGTCCACTTTACTGCAACTAATGGATAATCTGATGTGTATAGTATATAACAAATTGTTTTTTTATTTCTGTAGTGTAGTTGATATATTTGTGAAGAAGCACCGAGAGACCAAGTTTGCAGTGTATGGGAAGAGGGAACAGATGTTGTGTAAGTTTGTGTTGTTTACTTAAAAAGTGGCTTCCCTTTGTTTCTGTTTTTACATGTACTTTCATGGGATGAAGACTATATGTAGAGTAAACATAAGTAATACATGCAATAATGCACTTTCCATAGAGCACCACCAAGCAGCTGGGTCGCGCAATTGACGGCTAAGTGTTTACGCATGTGGGATGCACATTTATATCAAAGTGGTAATTTACTTGACATTTATTGTGTTGTGTTTATCCGTTTTCTGTGTTTGCTCTTAGCCACTCACCATGCAAATACTGGCTTAAAATAAAGTAATTATAAAATAAACAGTACTACAAAATACATGTTAGTACACATGAAAGATTCTTACACAAGTGTGGATTTGAACTCTCACACCAACAAACCTTCAAAACACAGTAAGGGTGTATTATCCCTATGCCAAAGAAACAGCTTTGCAGCAGAGAATGAAAAATCATTGTGCATACAAGCAAGTGCCTCATCATCCACAGTATTAACAAGACATATGACACTTGTATACTTCTGAGTTGTTTCTACATGTATTAATTTCAGATGTAGTGCAATGAGTGATCACACAACCATTTATGACTATTGCTTGGAGAAATACAGCTCTGTTTTATCTTTCTGTGTATGTTTCTCGTTCTTCTCTTATCTTAGCAGTAATCTGAGACATGCAATCTGTAAGGCACTTTGTATCATTACCCTTAAAATGTATGAGAATATTAAACTGCAATAATATACAGTTTTCAACAAATGTAGTGGAGGTTGGATGTTACTGAACAAAAACTCTGAGATGTATCCTGCTTACTTCCATTTAAAACCTTGATACAATTACTTCTACATTTTGTAAATCTAACCTGGCTGACACACCCACTGGAGGTAAGGGAGTTTGAATTGCTGTTGTGTTTTCCTTCTCCCTACCAGTAATCATTCAAAATTGCAATCCATTAGCAACAAACACTGAGGGAGTGCCTGAACTATGTTTACATCTAATACACTGATCCAAGAATTTGGGATTCAGAAATTCTAATGAGTTCACACCTAATCTGCATCTTCACCATGCCCACAGGCCTGAATCTATGCTACAAAAAGGGAACCATGTAGCTAGGGAACCTGAAGATGAGGATACTTGTTTACGTAGATAACAAAGAAGACTGCTGTTACTTTGGATTGACCTGCACAGAAGACTACTGATCTTGCTAAGGTTAAGACTGCATTTTCTATGCTCAGATGTCACTTAGAAAAATATTTTATATATACATTAGCAAATCCAACATTTATCTGTATGCACTTCTTAGAAGTTTACTGATGGCATAGGCATTTTATTTTCTCAGATGCACAACCTTACTCACTTTCATCACAAGTGTTAATGTTACAACCACTTCTCTTCATACTCTTCTATTGTTAGTTCAGTGAAATGTAAATGCCCTACACTGTCAATGACACAGGGGTGTTAGCCTTCGAGGATGGCCCACAGACACCTCTAGGGGAGTGCTGGCCACAGGTAGATGCGACAGACAATTGCATAAAAATGAACGTTCTGTGGTAAATGTGTGCACATTTTTGTGACCGTTTCTTTGACAGAACTTCCAACAGTTCCTGATATTTTTATTCCTTTGTTTGGTAGCAAAATGTCATCTCTGCCTGTTGCTCTGGGGGTGGGGGAGTTGCGTTCCATTTCTGTGTTAACACAAACAAAAAATTGTTTGTACAGAGGTTTGTTTTGCTATTGTTACTCCTCTTGTTTGGGATCCAACCTTGCCTTTCTGTTTGGTTATGATATCTTACAACCACATAAATCCTTTTTTATATTTGAATATCTTGAATATTTTGTGTTTCTTCAGTGAGCAATATTAATAAACTACTACTTATGTGTTATATCCAAGCCAGACTTTTATTTATGTGATATTTGTGGGCATAATCCTCTATTTGTGTTTATGTCACCCAGGCATCTCAATCCCCGCAATCCCCTTCAGGGACCCTAAGAAAGATGTAATTGTACAAGCATTTAGGTGACATGGTGGCATTCTACCTGAGATAGGAAGTGGGGATATGTCAGGAAGAATGCATATTTGGCAGCAAACAGTGGACTATGCCAACTCTGCTCGGAGCCACAGCAGGACATATGAACACATATATCATAGGACCACTAACATGATTTCATTGGCCCGTGGAGAGATGGCTACTTGGGGGGGTTGGAAGCCTGCTACAGAGCCACCACTGGCAGCAAATGAGTTCCTGTCCACTGTCAGGGACCCAGAGAGCTATGGCACGTGACTGATGTTGGTGCTGCTGTTTCAGGGATGACAACAGTGTCCCAGTAGGAGCTTCCAGGTAGGCTTACCTATGTCAGTCGAACATTTCTTGTACAGTAAAATACTGACAGCAATACTTGCATTTAACATTTTTTTTTTTTGTGGGTGGGTCTAGTTACAGATTGATACAGTCAACAATACATTCTAGTTCATTACACATGGGCTTGGGATGGTTAATTGTTTTACTGGACATATAAAGGGCCAAACGTTTTTCATCCATGTTACTGTTAATTGTGATGATGGCATCCTTAGATTTTGCTTAACATCTTCCAGGACCATCCTCCTTAAGAGCTGCAGAGTCACCTGCACATGGTAATCCAAATACTTTTTATTCCTAACTGATGAGCAGTTCACAGAAATATTTATTTTATCTGTATGTGTGATGTGGGTGTCAAGACTGTGTGTATTGCTGTACTGTCTGTAATAGTGGCAACAGTGTTAGTCTGTTATTACATATTGAACTGTTGTAGTGTAGCTACTAATTTCTTTCCAGTGTTTGTTGCTTAATATCACAGATGATCCTGTCAGCGGAAGTGTAGGACTCTTACCACCTGATGTTAGAGTATCAGCAGACTCTGATGATGATGGTGGGCAAGCAGAGGCACAGTCGGGGGGGGGGGGGCAGAAGTTGAATCTGACACAGACATTGACATTCAGCCATCCCCTGTAATTTCAGTAGGCCTACACCAACCCATTCCAGTGAGCCCTCAGATACTGGACAGGTGGAGGGTGAGACACTATCACAGTAGTGTGGCTACTGTGGCTTCAGTGCCTGTTGACTCTAGCCATAGCCAGAGTGTGGGAGAGATGCCACTCGGGAGGGCTGTTAGGGGTGCTCAGAGGAGGCCTGCTGTCCATCCTCCACCTGATCCAGATGTGTCTTTCCATGCCGCTCAAGGCAGGTTTAGGGCCATCATGGAAGCACAAGCACGTTCTAACAGGGACTCTGAAGAAATGTTTCGGGTTGTAGAGGTGGCACAGGCTAACATGTGTCACTGCTTCCACAATGTTGCCAATTCAATGGATCAGATGAATGACGCATTGGAACGGGCAGTGTCTATAATGGAACATCTGCCGGAAGGGGGACGGCATCCATGTAGGCATAGGTCAGCCACATCATCTGATGTTAGTCAACGTGGCCGTGCCCGATCACTCTCCCGTAGTGGCACTACTTCCACTGCTCTGTCAGTGCTTCAAGTGTCCACACCCACATGTAGCAGGCCACAGGGCCATGATCTTGGACTTACTTGTGAGGAGAACTCACATAGCATACATCAGTCATATTCAGGTAGCAGTAATGCATCTGACAGTTGATATGCCACTGCAACTCCTGGCAGAGCCAGTTCTTGTGGTTGGGTACGACAAACTGCCACCTCTATCATGCATGGCTCACACCTGTCCAACATACCAACATGTAGACAGTTAGTACAAACATTTGCTGCGTTCTTGCAGAGACACGGACACACACACCAACTTCACCTGGAAAGCTCACAGATACTCACACACAACAGTTACACAGTTCGGTTGCGAGACTTAAAACTCATTCTGTCTCAGTGGCCGTTTGATACTTTATCCAAATTGTCTGCCCGTTTCTCTTTCTTACTTTCATGCACTCACTTACCATTTGTATCAGCCCAGGCTTCCTGCCCCCTCCCCCCACAACACCCTGAGCAAGGGATGACCTGTGCCATATCCTTGTTTTTTATCTTTTGGATTCAGGATACATAAGTTTTGTGTCTAATGCTCAGGATGAATAGTTGACGTAGTGCTTAGTACATCTTTGTTTGTGATGCCATTTTGCTAACTGTACTGATTTCTTACAGGTTTTTGTAATGTGTACATGCCTCCCATACTTTTACAGCAACCAAAATTGTAAATCTGTTGCCAAAACGGACAGATCTGGATTAATGTGACTTTGTGGAGGGAAGGCAAACATTTAACATTAATGGAACAATGATGATCCAGGGGGATGCAGAATGTAAGAAAATACTGCTGTTGCTGGTGCGCCTCAATGCAGACAGAATATTCAACAGAGAAAGTTGGGACTTTTTGAGTAGGGTAATGGACGCATTTGCATTCTCTTAATACAATAATAATGTTAACTTTGAGGATATATGATGTATAGGAATAAAGAATTAAAGTGAGTGGGCTCCTCTCTGATGACTTGCTTTTGAAGAGAGGAACCAGGCAGGGGTGTTCTCTTTCTCTTTTATTTTGCATTACACCAAGAGTCACTTGCAAAGAAAATAAGGGACTCAGAAATGCAAGGATATACTTGGTATGGTAATAAGGAAAGTTGGTTTTATTTACATATATTATTCTATATCTGATAAATCCAGAAAAGGACATCTCAGTGTTGTATAGCACTTTCAACTACTTTCAAGTCTTTTTGTAATATAGAATATGTTCATTGGGAATTCATAGGTTCATAGGTTCATACTAGGCTATCTGCCCGAGGGCATTTACAAGCCTAGCCCATAGTTTTGTGGCTTACGCCACCCCTTTAGTATGGGGAACTATACCCATTATTTTGCTGTGCCTCTGTTGAGCAGTGACACTGAGGTAATCCCTGGGGTATATCTGCGATCTCCCATCCATTGGTCAAGATTTCTCTTGAACAAGGCCAGCGAGGTGCTCTGCCTCACATATACCGGGATTTTATTCCACAGCATAGGGAGTCTTTGGGTGATGAATCTATCCCTCCAGCACGCCCTATTAATAGCCGTGTCGAGGTTTAAGTCTCCCGCCCTTGTGGCTCTGACGGATCTAGATTTTTTGAGGTGAAGCATATTCATCAAATCTGGGTTTGACATGGCCTTGTATGTTAGGCAAAGGTCACCTCTGAGCAAGCGGTAAGCGACTGAATAGAGCTGGAGTTCTTTCAGTCGGGCAGCATAGGACAGATGTTTGAGACCCTTTATCCTTTTGGTGAGGAACTTTGTGGCCTCTCCAGCTGCTGCAAGTGTCGGGTCAGATACATTCCGAATGGGGCATTGTACTCAATCATTGGCCTGATGAGTGATGAGTATAGGAGACTATGACCTCCCTTGATCTAGATGAGAATCCCTTCATGATAAGGTGGGCAATGTAGAAGGTCTTCCTAACTACTTTAGCTACATGGGTGTCGAATGACAGACTACTATCAACCTGGGTCCCCAGGTCCCTGATAACTTCTTCTGTACTCAGTGGATTGCCACCTATTTGGTAGCTAGGGGTAACCTTGTTTTTCCCGAAGGGTATGACTATGCATTTTTGGCATTTAACTTTAGGCCATGGCTCTGGCACCAGTTATCCGCTTCTGTGAGACCCTTCTGAAGGATATCTGTGTCAGATGTGTTTTCTACTATGGCGCCAGTTTGCAGTCATCTGCAAACTTTGTCAGCCATAACCCTCCTGTGTTTGCTTGTACTGGAAAAGTAGATGCCAAACAAGAGTGGGCCCAGGACTGAGACCTGTGGTACACCACTTGTGACAGGCTTTGAGTCTGACATGGCGCCAGCAACTCTGACCCTGTGGGTTCTGTCACTCAGCCAGTTTGCAACCCATCTTGTGATGTATGGGTTAACATTTAAGCTGATGAGTTTTTCAATGATACCCGAGTGGGGTATTGTATCAAAGGCCTTCGCCAGATCGAGGTAGGCTGTATGGACTGCCTTTCCCTCATCAATGGCTTTGGTGACTGATTTGAAAATGTCAACCAAGTTTAGAAGGCATGATCTGCCTTTGACAAAGCCAAACTGGGATGGATCCAAAGTCTGCAAATTCCCTATGTCTTTATTTATGAGGTCCATTATGATCCTCTCCATGGCTTTGCAGATAAGGCTTGCCAAGCTAATGGGCCGGTAATTTCCAGGGTCGGTGGAGGCACCGCCTTTGTGAAGTGGGACCACAGTTGCAGTGCGCCACTCCCTGGGTACGTATCCAGAGGTAAGACTATGATTAAACAGCTGTCCTAGCTGTGGGTTTAATTCCTCGTTGAGTTCGTGGAGCACACAGCCGGGGACACCATCAGGTCCCATGGATGCTGTGTTTTTTGCTTTGGAGAGAGCAGTTCTCACTTGGGCGTTGGAGATGTTTGGGGGGCTGCAATCGCTTGGTATAGATATCTCTCCTTTTGGGGGGGGGGGGCTAGCTGCCCTTGCAGGTCATTTTAAGCCTTATTTCCCTTTTATGTGCTTGAAGTAACCTCTCTCATTTGATTATAGATTGCCCTTACCCATCTCCCATGGTCGATAATTATATATTACCCTAAAGAGAATAAATGGGATCACACCACAGATCATTTGAGGGGATCCATGCATAAGATAAAGCATTTAGGAGCTGCATCTTTCCACTAGTAGTGCAGGGGCAGTCCTTGGATAAATATTATGTTTCCTACCCACAGATCTAAGGTGAGCTTCAAAATGGACAGGGATGAAATTTGTTTTATGTGGATGGGCAGTCTGTTCCACATCAGTGGTATCTTTTGACAGATATACTTCATATATATTGAAATATGCTTAATGGAAATAAAACAAAGGCTACAGCAATAAATGATGTACCCAGTCACACAATGGTTCAGCAATACACATATTTATGGGGACACGATAAGATGAAGTGTTTAGGAGTATGGATTAAAAAGGCTTCTGTTACAGTAGCTAAGGATATGTGGAAAGAGACTAAACAAAAGATAATATAAAAACTGAGAAACTGGAAGCTCTCTTGTCTATGGACAGTAAGATACAAACAGTAGAAATATTTTTTTCTAGTCCCTTTAATTTTACATACTGGTCAGGAATATTTTTATCAACCAAAAGAAAAATTGTGGACAATAATTAAGAGTTGAAGGAATTTATCTGTGAGGGAAAGATTGCAAGAGTTAAGTGAGATAAAATAATCCTTCCAAAAGAACAAAGTGGTTTAGGATTACCTGATCTGAAGGGATATTTTAGTGTTACATGGTTAAGGCTCAAATAAATAACACAAGCAGAAGGCTATAACACAAGCAGAAGGCTATAATTCGAAATGGAAAGGGAAGATGATAAAGCAGGGGGAAGACAAAGATAGTTGGATTTTGGAAGCATATCTATAAGGAGAATAACCACCATAAAGAAAATTATATTCATACATGTAATAGAAAGGATTCCAAGAACTAAGCTAATAAGACAATAGAGAAAGGAGATTTCTGCAAATAGAGAAGGTTACACACAGGGGCACAGAAAATAGGCAAGAGGGGGCTGGAATTTTCTGGAGAAAAATGGCAAAGGAACCAAGGTACTGGGAGCAAATAACTAGAGAGGTACAAGTAATGGAGAAGGATGAGGCTAAGACGATGTTTGGACTGCAAGCTGGAGACTGCCTTCCCCTACCAGGGACTGATATCATGGCATAGGCAAAGAGAAAGCAACAGTGAAATCTAAAGTGAAAGATCTGCTCTGGTGGAGTTTTTAGGTGAATCTAGATCAGAAGCTGCTGTTTAAAAAAGGTGTAATTAGTATGGTATATAAAATATTGCCTGATAACTATAATTGGGAAGAGAAAATGGAAAAGCAATTTAAGAGAGAACAATGGAATGACATGTGTATGGGTCCTAAGTATGCAAAAAAGTCCAGTAGGTTTAGAAACATTGCTTTAGTGTCTGGGTAAGTATTTTTATACCCCCAGCAGACATCACAGAATTCTTCCTCAGGCATACATTAAATGTTGGAAGCCTGATGGGGAAGAAAGTAATAACTGGAAAAGTGTTTTGGAAGTGTAATACGTTATCAGACTTTAAAAATTCCCTACACAGTAATCTGTCAGAAATACTGGGTGCACAAATGGTTGTAATTAAGGATATGATTTTTTTTTTTTTTTTGAGCTGGGAAACATGATCTGAATTGCTTAGACATAGTAAGGCCTTAAGTTTAATTATGCTGGCTGCCAAAAAGTAATTACAGAAAATGGAAATCCAAGTCTATACCAACTTTAACCGAAGTATTGAATATTATAGAAAACATAAAAGAAATGGAATAGGGATCTTTAGAAAAGGGAAGAAACAAATTGCATATAAATAAATAGAAACTGTAGGAATAATATATGCATAACAATTTGCAGGAGGAGGAGTGAGGTTTAAAAAAGGCAGGAATTCCACAATTTATGTAAAACTGGACTGATAATTACAAATAAATAAAAGATACATTATGTATAATGTATGTAAATGAAAAAAATGCTATTATGATTTTTCATTTCTGTAAGTGATAATAGAGGTGTTTAAAAAATTACTAAACAGCTACACCTCCACCTAGCCTCTGTACTCACAACCACAACTATTATCCATTTTTAATCATACTATCTTCCTACACCACCTTCTTAAAAGTTACTTTATAGAATCTCTGTATATATAGTGTCTTAAATCCTACATAACATTTAATGCAATTGTAAATGTCTTTTTTCTCCTCTTTTATTCCTTTAAGGTGAACTATCAAACCTAACATGATTTTATTTTTGTTTCCTGTATCATATAAAAATATATGTAAAGTTGTATACTTTGCATAACTTATCTATATGTGGAGCTTTTCTCCCCAGGTCTCTGTTGAAAAGGAGTTTGCTTATCATCCTAGACTGACTATCCTAGTAAACAAATACTAAATAAATAAAATCCATTGACAGCACACATGAGTCATGGGTGAGTCAAGAAAGATGTCTCTGAGAAGCACTTTAAAAACAGTGATGTCCTCTTTTGACTGTTGGCATCACTGTTCTCCCTTCTGGAATTGAGACATTTTCTTTGAGTTCATATGCCTGGGAGCTGGCATCTGATTCAATGAAAACAACTCCTTCACTGGTCCAGAAGGGCATACTCTGGAACAAACTACCTATCTATATCAAACAAAGCTCCTCATCAGCACTCTTCAAGAAAAATCTTGATGATTGGATGGGAGATAGGAAAGTCACCCTGGGGATCACTTCTGTGACTCTGCTTGACAGGGGCACAGGAAAATAATTTTCTTGGGTGGCAAAAGCCAGGGTACCATTTAGCTAGGCATATATAGGCCCCAGGGCCAATAGCCTAGTACCTACCTATGAACCCATGTAGTGTAAAACCGTGCAGATATTCAAAAGGGCTATGTTAGATGCCTTGGCAGTTTTCAAGCATCAGATCTAGCAGCTGCCAAGGTGCATCTACATAGCTGCCTTCCTTAGATCTAAGTAGGTCAGCAGAACTAGGAAGCTTTGCAGCTTCCCAACCCTTCTCTTTGGCAATCATTCAGACAGTTCAACAGCCAATTCCAAAATACTAATACTCTGAGGTAAACTCAATGAAACTACTTTCAGCAAACTTCACAGTTCTTTTTTTTTTTGCAGTTGGGCAAGCTCCACTTCAACCCACTCCCCAACTTATATAAACCTCAAAAGGAAGTATGGACTGAAGTGCTGGATACTGAATAAAGTTTTTTTTTTGTATTTATATGCAAGTGGTTTATTTTTTTCAAATTACGTATTTGTTCTTTGCTGTGAAGATACTTTCAACTACTTCAAAACTGTATAAGTGGAGAAAAGACAGAATTCCACAGTCAATGAAAGTCGTTTCAGTGAGTTTTCTTTAGATGATCAACATCTGGATAAACAGGACTCAGTTACTTGACACATACCCTTTCCTTGTAGGCCTGCTTTTCTTTTTAACCTTTATTTCATTTTTGGGAGAGACATCCATGGGAGACTGATGCTACTTGTCTGTTGGGGGCCAACAGCCTCTTTTTATCCAGGTATGATTGAAAGGTTAACTCCCTCCTACTAATGCTTTCCTGCTAAATTCTAGTGTACATACTGCAGTCAGGCCCTAGACAGTATAAACAATGTATAGGAAAAT